>NW_005842296.1:1315997-1317139 GCF_000455745.1 Alligator sinensis | reverse complement strand
CCCCTTGCCACCGACACTGCCCGCGGCGTCTGCAGGCGGTCACCCATCGCCACTGGGTGCCACCGACACTGCCCGCAGTGTCCGTGGGTAGTTGCTAATCGCCAGTCTGCGCTCGCCAACGCCGCTGCAGCCACCTTTGGGAAGTCCCCGCTCGCCTGCGGGCGGTGGCTGTGCCCCCCCTCAGCCTCGGGAGGCAGGCGACGTTCATGATGTTCATGGATAAATGTAAGGTGTCTGGTGGCTGGGCCCTGCGCTGCACCTGGTCAGGAGAGCAGCGCCCTGTTGGGAAGTCTGTGCAGGGGAAGGGGGATGCGGGAGCAGGTCAAGACCCCCACGGTGAGGGAGTAGGCAGGGGCAGGGGGCGCTGCCCAGCCAGGACAGTGAATGAGACCCGGGGCAGGGAGCAGGACAGAGCTGCGGGCAGCTTGTCCACGGGCACAGGGCAGGGCAAGGAGGAGGGGCAGCTCCCTGGCACTGCGCACACCCCACACAGGAGGCATGGGGGCATGTGCCCCCCAGATCTGTGCATGGGGCGGATGCAGGCTGCTTGCTGTGGGCTCGGGGCTCTCTGCTCTGCTGCCTTTTCCCCAGGAGCCCTGTGCCAGCTGTACATCCCCTGCCCTCCTGGCATCAGTGGAGGTGGTGAGTTTTGCCTCCCATTGCCAGGCGGGCAGGAGACACGCGGCTGGCATGGGGCCCCCAGGGCAAAGGCAGCAGGGCAGAGAGCCCCAAGCCCCCAGCAGTCTGCCCACCTAGTTTCATAGTAGCTAGGGTCAGGAGGGACCCGAACAGATCATCTAGCCTGACCCCTGCCACAGGCAGGAATGAATGCTGGGTTCACAAGACCCCAGACAGGTGATCGTCCAACCTCCTCTTGAATTTGCCCAAGGTAGGGGCGAGGACCACTTCCCTGGGCAGTTGGTTCCAGATTTTGGCCACCCTAACTGTAAAATATTGCCTTCTGATCTCCAACCTAAACCTATTCTCCATCAGCTTATGACCATTGTTCCTCGTCACCCCAGGTGGTGCTGGGTAGAAAAGAGCTCTGCCTATTTGCTGTTGATTCCCCCCTGATGAGCTTGTAGGCAGCCACCAGGTCCCCCCTCCGCCTCCTCTTGCTGCGGCTGCACAAGCTTACGGCC
>NW_005842296.1:1313884-1315740 GCF_000455745.1 Alligator sinensis | reverse complement strand
GTCTAAATCTAGTTGCAGCCTCTCTCTCCCTTCAAGTGTGTCCACCTCGCCCCACATCTTAGTGTCATCAGCAAACTTGGACAGCGTGCTTTCCACCCCCTCGTCCAAGTCGCTGATGAAGATGTTAAACAGTGCGGGCCCGAGGACCGAGCCCTTGCATCCCCACTGCTTGCATCTCGTACAACCCGTCCACCACTACTCTCTGGGTGCGCCCCATCAGCCAATTTTTACCCGTCCAACTGTGCAGGCATCAGTGTCTCAGTCACTTAATTTATTGATGAGGATGGGGTGAGAGACGGTGTCAAAGGCCTTCTTGAAGTCTAGAAAGACTATGTCCACAGCGACACCATCATCCAAGGATTTAGTTACTTGGTCGTAAAAGGCAATCAAGTTGGTCTGGCAGGATCTGCCTTTGGTGAAGCCATGATGATTGCCCCTGAGCATGATCTCCCCTGCAGGCCCCCGACAGGTATGATCCTTGATGATCCTCTCCAAGAGCTTCCCGAGCACCGAGGTGAGGCTTACAGGCCTATAATTACTTGGGTCTCCTTCCTCCCCTTCTTAAAAATGGGGACCAGATTAGCCAGTTTCCAATCCCCTGGTACCTGGCCAGATGACCACGAATGCTCATACAGGCGGGCCAAAGGCTCCACGATGACCCCTGCCAGCTCCCTCAACACCCTTGGGTGGAGGGCATCTGGACCTGCAGATTTAAAAATGTCTAGCCCTTCCAGAAGATCCCAAACTACAGATGCATGTTGTTATGTCTTGTAGTGTAATTGTGACTTGTGTGCTCAGGGGTGCCTTTTTTGTGAATAGGGGAGAGTCATATGTGCAATGGCTTGGGTCCTGTGGCAGAGACAGCGATCAGGCAGCTGACGGAAAGAAACAACACATCTGTCACAGGGCCAGCACAGGGGCCCAGAGCAGGGTGTCCTGCACTGTCCCGAACTACATCTGCACTGGTAGGTGGGATATCCCGGTCCCTGTTCAGGAAAACAGAGGCAAAGAAACTGTTAAAAATATCAGCTTTCTTGTCTGGCATGGCCACCAGATTACCGATTACCTCTGGCCTTGCCCCACTCGGCTCTACTCCAGTTAGACAGGGGTGGGCAAAATATGGCCCGCGGGCCAGATCTGGCCCATGAAGCCATGCTATCCAGCCCGCAGGGCCCCTAACAAAATGTAGAAAATTAAAATTTATCTGTCCTTGGTTCCTGTCAAAGATGGCTGACAGTATTCGCTGAATGATAATGTTCGCTGCCCAGCACGCGAGCTCCTGTCAAAGATGACAGGGACCAAGGGCAGTAGGACCCAGGGGAAGCCCTGGAGATCTCCTGCAACAGCAGGGCCTGCCTGGCCCTGCCCCCCGCCCCCAGCCGGAAGCCCCAGCAGGGGCTTCTGGCCTGGGATCGCGTGGCTTCCCCAGTGTAGGAAACTCGGGAGGGGGCAGGGCAGGGGACTAGCTGGTGCTGAGCGAGGTGGGGGGAAAAGCGGCCCCTCCCCCTGAGCAGGCTCAGGACAGCACCAGCTTGTAACCCGGCCCTGCGCCAGCTCCGGGCTTGTCCATCAGGGCCCTGCCATGGTGGCAGCAGCTGTGGCCCCCCTGGGATCGCGTGGCTTCCCCAGTGTAGGAAACTCGGGAGGGGGCAGGGCAGGGGACTAGCTGGTGCTGAGCGAGGTGGGGGGAAAAGCGGCCCCTCCCCCTGAGCAGGCTCAGGACAGCACCAGCTTGTAACCCGGCCCTGCGCCAGCTCCGGGCTTGTCCATCAGGGCCCTGCCATGGTGGCAGCAGCTGTGGCCCCCCGGCTTGCTGCGCCGGGCAGTGTTTGCTGCTGCTGCCCAGCACGCGAGCT
>NW_005842296.1:1303426-1313849 GCF_000455745.1 Alligator sinensis | reverse complement strand
GCCTGCCTCACCCAGGGGGGCTGCGTGGGCCGCGCCCGGAGCCGGCACGGGGCCCAGGCTGGCAGCAGGCTGGGTTACAAGCTGGTGCGGAGCACGGGAAAAACGCCCCTTGCCTGCCCTGTGGCCAGTGCCCCATGCTGCAGCCGCTCACAGCCCCGCTTGGCTGCCTGTGCCTGCTTCGGACAACCCAGACTGTGAGCAGCTGCAGCAGGGAGCTCCGGGCACAGCGTAGGTGAGGGGCCGCTTTTCCCTGCGCTCCACACCAGCTCCTTCCTTGCTGGGGAGCACGGGGTTGGGGCTGTACGCTGCCCCTCACCTGTACTGTGGGGCTGGGAGGGTACTGGGAGTCAGCGGGCCCGCACCAGTGTCCCAGGGTCAGCGCCAGCAGGGCCCAGAGCAGGGTGACAGGGGTACAGGGTCCTGGCTGGCAGGGGCTCTATGGAGCCAGGCCAGCTCCCCCCTCTCACTGCTGGTGAGCCCAGCCCAGGTCCACAGACCCCTGCCACCCTGCACCCTGCTCTGGGCCCCACCAGCCCTGCTCTGGGCCCCTGTGCTTGCCCTGGGACATTGGTCCCAAGATGGTGACCGGGGGGCAGGGCACCTGTCAAGGGGCGGAGCTACGCATGCTTGCCACAACTTGGTGAGCGTCCCTCCGCCTGGAATAATTGCCCACCCCTGAGTTAGAAGCATCCCTATGCTTAAAAATGGTGGCAGGAATGGTTAAACTAAAGCTCATTTGACAGGCTTTAAATGCCAAGACGCTGATCCTCTAGACAAGCCACCCGCAGCTCCGTCCCGCTCCCTTCCCTGGCCCTGAGTCCCATTCACTGCCCTGGCAGGGCAGCAGCCCCTGCCCCACTCCCTCCCTCACTGTGGGGCCTTGATCTGCCTCCCCCATTCCCCTTCGCAGACTTACTTGCAGGGCGCAGCTCTCCACACTGCCTGACTAAATTCCTGTAAATTGGTTATCAGATCAGTATCACCTGATATGCCTGGTGAATAATTGGCTATCGATATTAGCCAAGAAAATCTTTATCGGTGCGCCCCTAGTTTATGATGATTAGTTGGGCAAGGTTAAAAGGTTGTTTGAAAGCCAGGAGCAGAGGGGCTAGGGATCTCTCTGCCGTGGTCTGATCCTTGTTGCGTATAAGCTGCAGCTGTTTGATGCTTCCTCTGATCCATTCCAGGATGGGGTTGTAGGTGACCAGCAGAGGTGTGCGCTCACATGACTTCTGTGGTGAGACCCGGGTGTGATGCACGCATTCCTTTGCTAATGTTGACCACTCATTTTTCATCTCTTAAGTGTTGTCTCCTAACTTTGTAGCGCGTATAGTAAACATAATGGAGATGTTGTACTGGTACGGTACTGGATTGAGATTAGGATATTTAGATTCTCTTCCTGACTACTAACTTGTTTACTTCATTCATCAGTGTTTTCCTCTGTGTGCGTGTGTGGTGGTGGGAGGGGAGTGTACTGAAAGTAACTTTCTGCTTTGAGTGTTTTTAAGCTTGCTAATGTTTATGAACACTTCATAGATTGGTACATCTGATGGGGGTATGGTGGGAAATAGCTGATTTGAGGAAGAGTTTGGGCTCCCAGCAGAAAGATGAGGGATACTTAATCCAAACAGTCTAGAAAATGCTTGGACAGGTTTGGCTTGCAGTATAGCAGAAGGTATAGGACTAGGAAAAAAAATTATAGTGTCTTATTTGAAAAGTTGAACCTGAGGGATTTGACTGTCTGTTGTAGGCAATATCCTCCTTGAAAAAAAGTTGGCTGTCCAACTTTTGTCCAGGCGGAGGCAACTCATGGTTCCTCTGGATCATTCCCTGCTGTGGGTGCTATGCTTGGGACATGCAGCCTCTCCTGTGCACAGGTGGCGCAGGCAGTGTACAGGGCCTTGGGCTGTTTTCCTTGACATGGCAGCAGAAGCAGCAGACCACCAATTAAATAACCCTGTTTGAAATAAAGTTAACACATTCAGGGCAGGAAATGTGATGAAAACATAGCATTTTAAGATGGGATATTTGGCCCTTCCCCTCCCAATCCTATCTTCCTTGCTGGCTGGGAGCAGGTGCTGGAAGGAGGAGCCTTTGTGCCCACTGCTGTCTCCTGCCTGACCTGGGCTCCCCAGATCAGCTGGGGACACCACTACTCCATACAGCACTGGGCTGGAGTGGTCCCATACTCAAATTGGAAATGAGGTATTGTTTTCCCCATGTTGAATGGGGGCTGGAGGGAAAAAAGCTCATTTTGAACCAGGGTAAATACAGTAGGACTTTTTCATTTTTTATTTATTTTTTTTAGTTGGTAAATGTTTTTATGTAAGTGACTTTCAGCAGGTATGATGAGATGTTTTACATTAGCCAGTAGGTCACTGTGGTCTGCGTAATGTTTCCAGTAGGATTAGTATTGGTTTCAATAAAAGTGTGTTTTACTGTTGATTCCAAAAGAATCATTCATTCTCTACATGATGTATCCATTATTGCAGAGGGAATTTTGCAGGATACATCTCTCTGATTGTTAGAAGCAGGCCTGTCTGTTCTGCCAGAAAAGCTGGCTTAAAAAAATGCTAGAATGAGGAAACGTCCCTGGTGCCAGCACACATTAAGCCGTGTAGCAAATAGACAAACTATCCAATGTGGCAGGGCAAATGAGCACTTTCTTTGCATTGGTGCCCTCAGATTTGCATCCAGGATTTTCCAAGGAATCTACCCCTTTCCGGAATTTGGACTTTTAAATCTTGATTTCGAGCATGTGAGAGATAAAAATAACTCTTGATGAATTGCGAGAGAATTATTTAATTTCGCATGAGTTCTGCACCTGCAGTTATCCATATATAATTATAATTGGAACTGACTTTAGGGCTCCTGTAAGCCTGGTTATTTTTCATGATGAGTCAACTGATTAGACCAAGAACTTTTTCTCAAATGTATCCAGAAAGAAAAACATTTTTGGCTGCAACAGTTCATGGATCTCTCTTTGTATTTTGTAGTGGTCAAATTATTTATGGTTACACTGAGTTTTTTAGCAATTTTTTTTTTTTAATTTCAGGCTTCTTGTATCTAGGTTCAGTGGTATTTTTATGGAAAGAACAAATAACTTTAGACACTATTAAGCTTAATAGCATTGGATAGGAAATGCAGCTGTGGTCTGAGATACCAAACAACCTTTTGACTTTCTGCTGCCTTTATAACTCAGGAGAAATGTAACATGATTATTATGTGGATTGTATAATAGAGATTATTTCAGATCTAAATTTCTAGTTTTATTGTGTGCTAGATTGACAGTAGCTTAAAACTGATGGTACAGTTCTAATTGTTTTGAGTATTAGTGTGGGGTTACTTCAGTTCCCAGAAACATTTGCATTTCAAAGCCATTACAGACTTGTCACCCTTGGTAGCAACAAAACTGAGACCTGAACAGTATGGAGTACTGGAGTCCTTGCTCCTAAAGAAGGTCCATCTAGTTTAGGGTTAAGGTATATTTTTGGGGCTAGTGGGGAACAATTGAACCATTTTTGTCAGGCTTAAATCAGTAGTAGTAGAAATATCTTACAAATAGTTATGTTTGCCACATTTAAAATATAGTTCTTTAAGCCATGGTAAAAACAAGGTATGCTTTTTCATTGGTGTGTGGGTGGAGATTTTCTAGGAAGAGACTACAAAATATATTTGCGTGTATGCATTCAGTTTATATATAAACTAACCTACCTGTAACAGCATCTGATTGATTGATTGATTTATTAATGCTAAAATAGAAGCTGGAAAAAGAAGCTAATTTAAATTAGGCTTTATGTTCAACATGTCACTTTAAATTAGCTTTATTTTCCAGCTTCTATTTTAGCATTAAAAGAATCAGGCTTTACACTCAATTTATCGCTTTATCCATTATAAATTCCTTGAGCATATACAATATTTTAGTGTTGGAAAAAATAGATAGCTAAAGTTTAGCTGTTCTGTTAGTTTTCAAACAAAACAGTTTGAAGCGAGAAGTGAAAACATTTTTTTTATGAAAGAAGTGAGAGAGACTTTCAGTCCTGAAATGCTAGCAAATATGTTGGGGTGAAAAGGAAGAGCAAGTAGTTCATGTGGGTTTTTTGGTTAAGGCAGTGACTTCTACACTCCCCGTATACCATGACAAGTCAAAAGACTTCCTAACTTGCTCGTGTCTTAGTTCTTCATCTGTAACATGCTTTCTAACCCTTGCAAAGCTGGGAACTAGCATGTTCCACTAGTGTGGAGCAGAGACGTGCATAATCCCTTTACTTGTATAACACAATACTAGTTCCAATATGTTGTCTGTTGCTCATTATAATACGCATATAGGTATCTGCATATCAGTTAAGGACATGAACCATTTAAGTGCTTACCATCTTTCTGTCCTGCTGTCTAATTTTTCACTTGATAGTACCCCTGTGAACAGTTACAGTTAATCTGCGGTTTATTTAACTGTCAGGGCAGCATGGCACCTTTATAAAATAAGGCATACGCTTTTGTAAGTAGCACAGTACAAACTCAGATGCTGTGAATGGATCTGCAGAGAGCAGGGATTCAAACTGAAAAAGGAGCAATTTAAATACAAAGGATAAGGGTAGGCAGGAGGTGCAGAGTGGGGGCACTCCTGGGAGGCAAAGGTGGTAACAAAGCAGTAAAAATTCGTGGCCAAAGGGGCTAAAAAAGCTAGCCCAGGTAATAAGATAAGATTATCCAGTGCCACTGCCCTGCCTTCTGCCTGATTTCAAACTAGCAGGGTTAGTGATCTCTGGTCTGGTTACTTAACTGTTCTGGAAGCAGGGAAGGGGAATCAGGTGTTCTTAAAAGCCTTGAACCTGACGGGGACCTGGTCAGGGATGCTAATACACAGTGCTGTTCATGCGCACTAGATACTCATTGTTTATGGTGGGTTCCAGTAAGTGCACAGGTTTTTTTAAATCCTGCGGTTATAAACTAATATGGACTACATAGTTATGCACTGGAATGAGGATAAAGTCCACTAGTGTTTTGAGTGTTCAAGTTGCTATGGGGATATCAGCCATTTGCGTCTATAACCAAGCCTGTAAATAAAACTTGTTTTAGATTTTCTTATATGTATAATAAAAGCAAATGTTTGAGATAATTTAACTTTACCTTTGTAATCCACAGATACCACCTTTTCCTGCTAAGGGAAATATGACCTGCTGAGGGAAATATGACTTCTAGGATGGCTGTAAATTGCTGCTGGAGATTCTGGGCAGTTTGTATGCTGACTTTTCCCAGCACTTTTTCTCTCCAGGAGGAACAACCCAGAGTATTACTGGTATCTTTTGATGGATTTCGATGGGATTACATCAATAGAGTGCCAGCTCCCCACTTCCATTATGTCATGAAAAATGGTGTTCATGTGAAACGGGTCACTAATGTGTTCATTACAAAAACCTATCCTAATCATTATACAATGGTGACTGGCCTTTATGCAGAGAGCCATGGCATAGTTGCTAATGAAATGTATGATCCTATCCTGAACAGAACATTCTCTATGAACCACATGGACATTTATCATGCACAGTTCTGGGAAGAGGCCTGTCCAATATGGGTCACAAACCAGATGGAGGGACACAGAAGTGGAGCTGCTATGTGGCCAGGAACGGATGTAAGAATACATGGAGTCCTTCCTACACATTATATGATTTACAATGAGTCTGTTTCATTTGAAGATCGAGTTTCCCATCTTATTGATTGGTTTACATCTGAAAACCCCATCAACTTTGGTCTCTTGTATTGGGAGCAGCCTGACGAAATGGGGCATATATTGGGCCCGGAAAATCCACTTATGCGAGTAGTCATTAACGAGACTGATGCCAAGCTGGGACATCTTGTGTCGGAACTAAAGAAAGCAAAGTTATGGGACACAGTGAATATCATAATCACAAGTGACCATGGAATGGCACAGTCTTCCTCCAAAAGGCTTATAGAGCTTGACCAGTACGTGGATAGAGAGTGGTATACAATGGTTGACCATTCTCCTGTGGTCGCTATTCTGCCAAAAGAAGGTAGGAATCATGTCACTGAGAGATTTCTAAAGAAACTGTAAAATCTGAAACCTGATTCAGTTTTAGGGTGGGTTCCCTTTGTGTTGGCAGTGATACTGAAGCCAATGAGATTTGTGTCATGATAACCAAGGACTACTGTGTGAGTTTGTAGGCCAACACACTTATTTTTGTATTGATACACCTGTCTAGAAACCTAACTCAGTATTTAAAATTGTGTACTGCTCATTTTGACACGGACTGTTCCTTGATTAGTATTTTAATTTCTAGTGTGTTTAAGTGAAATCGATATGCACTCCATAGTTTTGAAGGAGTAAGATTCGACCCAGCATTCAATGGGAAAGTGTTTGCATGCATGGTGTTAATCTTAATGTAACTCAATAGCTAGTGTATGGTGTCCTTCCACAAAAGATGCAGTTCTGTTGCAGCCTCAGCCTAAGAACCTGACTTTTTAGCTTCAGCTCTTGAGGCTAATGCTTTCCCTTTTGGAGGTCTCTGGTTCAGTTTCTGACTTGGTGGCTGTCACTAACCTCTCCTGATTTATCTGGCCTCAAAACTGCTGCAGCTCTACTGTTCCTATGGCGCAGAGGTTGCTAAAATTACACTGCAGATACTTTTGTGATAGAATTTGGGGTTTTTTTTTAAAGGCAGCCCTGGTACGGATAATCTTCCAAACTCATTGCGACTTTAACCCCTGTGGGCCTTCTTTGGATGCCATTCTACTCTTCTAGTCTGATTTCTGAAGTTGTGCCTGCTGCTTATTTCCAGCTGAAGATCAGAATTAGGTGATCACTTTCTAGCAGTGATGACTAGGGTATTACTGTAACACACACAACTTGGGTACATAACAGGCAAGACAAAAATAGCTCCCAATTCTGAAATCAAATACAAGATTGCGCTCTCAAATAGCTGCAACATTCTTTTTATTAACTCAATACTCCATGTTATTTTTCAGGTCCTCATCATGTAAAAAGAAACATTTCAATGTCCGCTTGGGCTTAAAAGAAAGGAACCTCAAGCTTAGAGTAGCTTTAACAAGAGGAGGGTGTTCAAAGTGTAGAAACATGTATTTTAGATTTAAAAATTTCTCTGCAGTATTTGGAGCACTGTGTTCTAATGCATGAAAACAAGCTGAAGCTGATCAGGTCCTTGCCCTGTCCGAGTTTAATGAAATGTGAAAACTGAGCCCGTGTTGAAAGTAACTTAGATTTTGAAGCCTCTTTTAATGTTAATATTCTAATATATTAGTAATTGACAGATTTTTTTAAAATTATTTGTGTCAGTTTTCCTTTTAACAGTTGAGTGCTTTGACAGCTTACCAAACTGCCAGTTGCACTGTTCGTCTCTTAACAGCAGTTTGTCACGTCATTGCTGCATGTACTTTTCTGGCTTCATCCAGAGGTACCTGCTTTATGTATATTTTAGATTGACGGTGCTGATTTTAGCTTTTTTGGTCCTAGTTCTGTAGTTCATCTGTAATAGAAGCCAAGACTTACACAGCTGCAGGTACCTTCTCAATGGATTTAAGACTTTTTTTTTAATTTAATTGATGTTTCTTAAATACTTTCTAGCCATGCATTCATAGCCAGCGGTTTATTCTTAATTTAGATGTGGGATCTTGGTAAGAATTAAAATTTAAATTAAAACATTATGGCACTATTATGCCATATATTTTGTTCAAGCCTGGTACAGAAAATGTTGCTAAGCAGTATTGCCACTTGTTCTGAAAATAAAAATGCAGATTACATCTCTGTTAGGCTAATGTCATTGAGCTCATCAGTTGGAGGCAGAAGGACACAGATGTATGAGCTGCTAGGTATATGATGAAAAACGCAAATATGATCCTTGGGTACAGCAAGAGGGGTATCACAAGGCACTGGTGAGACCACTTCTGGATTACCATGTATAGTTGTGGTTACCCCCATTCAAAAAAAGATAGATTCAGGCTGGAACAGGTGGACACGTGCAGAGAAAGGCCACTAGGATGATCTCGGGAATAGAGAGCCCATCATATGGAAGACAGTGGTTTGCTTAACCTAGCATAATATGGTTGCATTCCCTGAATGTAACACAGTAAAAAGCCTGTGTATGTGTGCGTGCATGATAGTTGAAACTAGTTTCAAGAGGGAGCTTACGTTTATAAGCAGTGACTCAGGACATCCCTTTCAAGTCTGTTTCTGTGGAGTTTATCAAATTTGTGATTGAGTTGTACATTGAATAAATGGGTCTGGTGGTACCCCCTCTATTTAATTTTTTTTTTTTTTTATAAATACATTCCACTATAACGTACATTTTTGCTGGAGATTGCATGTGCCAGCATTTTGAGGTGGCATAGAGAATCCCCCTCTCAGATGCCTGGTGTGTTTGTGTCCTGCCCCTGGGCTGAAGGTTACACCAGTTGATGTATTTGGAGTTAGGAGGACATATTTCCTCTAAATTATACTGTGGGTTTTGTCCCTTCTGTGCAGGATGGCACATAAATTACCTGCCTGAGATCCTTTCAGCATCTCTTGCCTAATAGCTTTTCTGCCATGGCAGAAGCTCTAAGCATTGTTGGCATCTTGGTCTCTATTTTCAATCTTTTCTACGTAGGCAGGACTTGAAATTCTCAAAACTCAAGACTTTTGATGTTGGATATTTGGATACAGTTTAATAGGGGGTACCCCCTCTTGCTTTAAACATTATGAAACTAAGCTAAACCGTTCACAGAATGAGGGGAAAATACGTTTTGGCAGGAGAGCTGCCCCCCTTATCAGGGGTGCCTTCTGTCATTTCTGTGAAAATTCACTGGAAATTGGTCAAATTATAATTTGACACATCAGAACCTTGAGTTCCTCGAGTCTCAGTGGACTCCTAGGTCTGATTATATATATTTTTTTTCTCTCTCACCATGCCTCCTGGACTCGGCTGTCTATTCTTCCTTAGCTCCCTTCTGTTCCCCATCCCATGCTCTTGCACCTCTTCTTTCCAAGCCATTAGTGTCTCCTCTTCATTCCATTGTTTCTACTACAGCAGAAGATAAAAACAGGTAAATGATCAAATCTGTATAAACACTAAACAGAGATAAAGGAAGATATTGTTTATAAGCTCTCCGACACTGAGATTCCCTTTGTGCAGTATGTAATGCTGAGGACTTCCAGCTATGAAGCTGCACTTGTATTCTGATACAAACAATATTTAAAAAACTTGTCAATTATGATCTCAAAGGGAAAATATAGGTACAGGTGCAGAAACATTTTAGTCTAGTTTGAATATTCAGCACTGCTTACGCTTTTAGTTGTTAGACTGCAGTTGAAGTGTGTGCCCCTCCCCTATCTTACATCTCAGTTCACCTTTTTATTATATTTTGTTCCTAAACTCTTAACACAAGGGTCATTTCTTGATTTTATTTTTTAAAGTAATGTCTAGTACCTTAATATCCTAATCTGAACTAATGCTCTGGTAATGTCTTAAGGCCTTAATAAGCAAGGAATATTCAAACATAGGAAATGTTACTAGGATCCTAATTTATATTTAAATATTTTTTTCTGAGAGCCTGTTCTGATCGGTCAGGTATACACATTTAATGCCACAATGGTGCAAAATTACACCCAGCAGCTATTTTTCTTTTTTGAAGTCTGTCTAATATAAAATGGTAAGAGACCAGCCAGTAACATTAACTGGAGGTAGGCACCAAAATGTAAACAGAAATAGAGCAAGATCATGGACATAAACTGGAAAATATGATTATTTTTTTTTAAACAAACGAACAAAAAAGCCCTAGTTGTTCTCCGTCATTGTTACTTGTTTTAGTTTGTAACAAGTTGGCTCATTGTTAGTGCAAGTTAATATTTAGGGGATCCTGGGGTCTGATGGTACCACCTGTAGTTAACATGTAATAGCTCCCAGTTAAGCTTTTTTACAGGACAGTGCCTTCCAAAGGGTAGAGACAGATGGGACGTTTGAAACCCTTTACAATGCAGCTGTGCTGAGAGACACTTAAAAACCCCAGAGTGTTCCACCTGCAGGTAGATTTGTGGCCCCTTGCCACACCTTCTGGTAAAGCACTTCAGAATTGCCACAGCTGTATGTAGCAGGGTGCTCTCAGGCCAGCACTGCCACAAGCTGGCTCTGCTCCCTATCCCAAGGGAGGAGAGGAAAACAGAGCAGATGCTACGCTGTCGTCTCTGCTCGTCTAGGTGCTTGCCCCACTCCCTTTGGGGCAGAGCCAGTGCCAGCGAGTGCTCTCCAGACTGCCCCTGGCCAAACAGGGAAAGCTTGAATTTGAGATTCTTCTCCCCTGCCCCTCTCCTGATTCTGTTGGGACAGGGGTGCTCCAGGAGAGCAGAGACAGATCAAACATGAGAGCGCTCATTGACACAGCGCTGTGGTTTTCCCCCCTCCATGCTCTGCTC
>NW_005842296.1:1283384-1303395 GCF_000455745.1 Alligator sinensis | reverse complement strand
GGAAAGAGCAGAGTGCCTGGGATACTGAAGGGTCCATTTTGAAGCGCTTCTAAATATTACCTGTTGCCTTCAGGATTCATTTTGGAATGCTCCTGCTATTTTTGGAGTGCTTCAAAGGGGTCTGTGCATCTGTCTACCTTGCCATTTGAAGCTCTTCAAATGTTATATCCACCCACCCTGCCCCCCAAGATATCTCTGTTTCCAATGAAAGGTGGCTGAACACCACTGCTAGCTTGGGACAAACATGACAATTCCTTAAAAGCTCTGCTCCTTGAGAAAGCTGTGTGGATGGATTATGGGAGAAAGTGTTGCCTTCCTCCTGTCAAAACTTGCCTACAGTTTAACAATATTACCCCTATGTTGTCCCTAATTGAAGTGAATATGTAAAACTCATACTATCTTATAATTAAGGCTTGCTGACTTATCATGAAATAAGACAGACATTGTAAGACAATTAAGAGAAAACATGAGGACTCAGTCGAATGTTGATCAGCCCCAAGTGATTAAGTTTCTCTTCAGAATATAATAACTCAGTTGGAGAATCCAACTGTGACTTCCTGGCTAAATGTGGCTTCTGAGCACAGCACACTTACCTTTCTCTGCTTCAACCTGAACTAGGTTATTTCAGCTCATGGCTCATCCTTGACTTGGTTTGTGTGTATTAAGTTCTTGTTTTATTTTGAAGGTAAACTGGATGAAGTGTATGAATCATTGGTGAACGCACATCCCAACATGACTGTTTATAAAAAGGAGGAAATTCCAACTAGATTACATTACAAACACAACAGCAGAATTCAGCCAGTCTTGGCAGTGGCTGACATAGGATGGGAAATCGTAAAAAATAAGACCGACCCATTTCTGTGTAAGTATTCTTCGTTCTTTTCTTAGATTTCACGTGTCTTTGCTGTTCAAATAATACAGTAAAGCTTGTAAATGCCAGGCCTCTCCTGGCCCAATGAAACTCCAATTTGGCTTTGGCCAACTGGGTTAAGAATGTACTTGAAGGCTCCATCCATATCTTTTAAAAGCCTTTAGTGAAGTAGGAAGGATAGTCCCATTAAAAGCAGTGAGATTTGTGCTCTGACCTGCTTTATAGACTTTTGAAAATCCAGTTTTAAACCGATTAAAAAAAGTAATTGTATCAAACACTTCAGCTGATTTTGGAGATTAGCTTTCAGAGCTAGATCTCAAAATTCCTAAGGGTCGATTCTACAAAATGTCTGGCACCGGATGAGAAGCAGGGTGCCTGTTTGAGCTGACAGGTAATGAGTCTCAAGTTCAGAAAAGCTATCAGGTATTTCTGTTTTACCTTTTAAATTATCATAACTTGGATTTTACTGGTATTTAGGCTCTTTTTCAGAAATGTGCTTGAGGGAAATAAGCAAGGCTTCTTGTCTCCATTCTACATTATGGAAAAACAAAATGAGCCATGTAACTGTACATGTTTAAATGTTTGTTTTACAAAGTCAAAGTGGCTTGATAACCAGGAATCTTTTATCTTTCTAGTGGGGAACCATGGATATGACAACACCCTACCAGAAATGCACCCGATCTTCTTGGCCCATGGTCCTGCTTTTCGGAAAAATGCCACCAAAGAAGCCATGAATATGACAGATCTGTACCCCTTGTTGTGCCACCTGCTTGGTATCAATCCATTGCCAAACAATGGATCGTTCAGCAACGTGGAAGATATACTTGCTAGACCAGTTCCAAGAGAGCTTCATCCTAGAGATTATGAAAAAGAGTCCTATGCTTATTTTATTGGAGTGTCTCTTGGGACCATTCTCATTATTGTGTTTCTTGTAGTTTTTATGAAGCACTTAACCCACAGCCAAATACCTACCATACACGTGCAGCACACTGAAATTGCCCAGCCCTTACTCCAAGGCTAGTCTAGAGTGCAATTACTGGCAGGTAATAGTTCTGGAATAATGCTTCAGTGCTCTTCTAAGCTATTGGGGGCTTTAAAGAGGCTTGTTGAAACACTCTAGAAAAGGATCAGCAGAAATACAAGCAAAGTAAAATAAGAAAATGAATGCTGATCTACTGGTGCACTACAGTAAATATGCACTGGAGATATATATATAGGAAGAGCATATCTCTTTTGCATTCTACAACCACTTGGTCCTTGAGGGGTTAAGAATCTTTAGGAGAACATACAAAGCTGTGTATGTACGTGTTTAGTAAATTAGACCTTTTAGATGCCTCCTCTTGCATTAACAATTTTAGGGAAATTACTTTAGATGCACTTTATAGAATATTATGTAGGAACTTTACTGATTTCCTGAATTTATCAGTGCTTTCTTTAAATCCAAAAGGTAACCTAACTCTTTTTAAAGTAAAACTAATGTAAGGGATTCACAGTGGAAGGACTGGAGGATTAAATGTTATAAAAATTGCTTCTAAAGCACAAATACCACTAGAATACAGTGTATTTAAAGCCTTGCAATTTTAAACATTCTGCTTTGAATGACAGCAACTGAAATATTTGCCTGTATTCCAATAAGAATTATCTTGTAATAACCGGTTTCTGATTTTTGAACCTGTACATCCCATCCCTAAGATACATCTTGGGCTTCAGTTACTCTGTTCACTTTCCCAGCTCACTAGAATATTAAAATCCTAAGCAATGAGCAAATACCTGGTGGCAGTATAATAATGTACTAAAATATACTGGGTTAAATTTGTCAACCCACTAATGTTCTTTTAAAGGCTTTTAAAGACACTTCTATTCAAATGAGAGCAGAAGTGTGTGAGCAGGGCCAGCAGTGTATTTTTAATTTTCTAGATGCAGATCTCTTACAAAAAAGGGAAGTATTAAACATTTGCTGATCATCAATGAGTGCAATTCCATTAACATCACTGGGGTCACGCCTGTTTGTCAGGAGGTAAATTAACCTGCTGTAACCAGTGTCTTGTTTGACACATCCAGGTTTGACCTTGTAAATTTAATCTTTAGCATTTTCCCTGGATTGGGCTCCTAAATTGTGGAATAGATTTGACTTTGAAATAGACTTCTAAAGCAAATCATATTCTTAGAATCGGAGAAAAGCACTTGTAACCTCTACACAGGCAAGAGATTATGACTTTCAGATGAAGGTGCTTCATGTAAAACTGTATTAACCCTTTGAGTTAAACTCAACAAAAATATCGTACAAGTATGCCTTCTGTTTCAGCACCAAAACAATTAGGCTTTCTTTTGCTTATGCCTTTGGTTGCAGAGGCAACAGGGGAAAGCTGAGAAGTTTTTGGAGGAGACTTGTCAAATGAGCAAAACTACATTTAGTTTCCTCAGCATTGCTGTATGAATTGAAATTTTTCTTTAAGCCCCATTATTCAGCATGGGGTATAATATTGTGAATGACTCTTCAGCTGGGCTAGCCAGCTAACGAGGCAGGTTTCACATGAAAATATTTGGTGCTTCCAATCCTTTCTCTGACAACCTAGTTTATTCCTTTTCTTAAAGGACAGCAAATGTAATTTTGCCTTTTGCTGTTAACAGGGCTTTGGGGGATCATCTGCAAGTTTGGATCTGCATAACTTAATGACTAGATAAAGTAAGTTCTCCACGTAATTGCAGTATGCTAATAATGCAGATTGGGGGACTGATGCCAGACTTTTATAAATTGAATATAAAAATCAAACACAATGCTTCATTTAGCAAACTGAATTTACCAGCCTAATGCATTCTTGTTAATTTTTTTTAGATAGACTCTTCAGTGAGATCACATAGTAGATTCCTGGTGCCTCTGAGCACTTTTAAGAGTTGAGATTCTCTGGAAAGAATAGAGTTTTGTATGTTGTAAGTTATGACAAGGTATTAATCCAGTGCCTACCATTCAGAAGTATTCTCTTGCATTCTCAAAAGTATTTCATGAATGAAGGATCTTGAAAGCTGCTGTAGAGAATCTAGTTGTGTGGTGCCTGTTGCTTAGGGCAGTAACAAGACCCTCCCATTTTATGGTGTATTGTCAATTTAAATTGAGGACAGTTCTTTCTCTCCGATTCAAAGGGTGGCTCTCACTCTTGAGTGGTTCCAGCAGAAGAGTTTGGCAATTTCCTTACTCGTTATTTTAATCAGACCAATAATTCCTCCTTCATGCAACACATGTAGCAACAAAATAATCCTTGTCAGCTGTGACCATAACTAATCGCACTGTCAGAGCAGAGGTCTTCACTACTGACTCTACATTTTGGTCTTCAGTTTGTAGCAAGCAGTCTTGTGGGCGACCCTGAAGGCTGGGAATGTTTTCACGTAGGAATTCTGACTAAGCTAAGGTTGGGGCAGAGAAGAATCTGGGTTGGTAGAGACATTGCTAAACTCGGCATTGTGTAACTTAATCTGACTTGGTTACTAACTTCTTTTGTAATTTTCCCGGGGAATTCATCATGGTCAAGATGTGCGTTTGGTTAGCAGCTTAAGGAAAAAAAATCCCTAACTGATGTACTGGAAAGCTGACTGTTTCTGGACTACTCTACCATATATCATCTCATACATGTTTAACCAAAGTCATCTTAACACTGAAAGCTGCATTGATGAAGGCAAAAGTTTTGTTCACAGTAGTGGTTAGAGTAGATGAATAAAATTCATTTACTAAACCTGTGACTACTACAGCCTGAACCTAAAGCCTGTAAATTGCTTGAATGCATATCTGTCAGACTCTTCCAGTATGCAAGATAGTACACTTCCACATTCAGAGAAATTGCTTCTCAGACACATCCTCAAGAAATGAGTGGTAAATGGCTTGGTGGGATAGCAGCTGGAAAAGTTCAGATTTGAGATGTGAGTCTTTGGTCTTGGTTTATGTCACACATTTTGCAGCCCAGCTGAATTTCACTGTCAGAATAAAGATCTACAGACTGGCAAGCATCCGCACTTCAGCAAGCCCTAGTTAGTTTCTGATGAATTGAGCAGGTGGGATAGCGTAGTGTCGCTATCCATTTACAGCTGCTGCTTCACACTCTCCCTTGCTTTGATGCCATTAAAAAAATGTGTGCAGTTATTTCTGTTGCACATCATGGTACTGGAATGAAAGTGGCTTTTTGGCAAACAGCAAAATTAGCAATTAGATTGCATGTTTAGTGAGCACTTTTTTTATGGTAGTGGGTTAAAAGTGAAGGGAGCTTATAAATGCTTCAGGGTGAGGGGGAAGTTAAGAATATAAATTCTGTTAACACAAGCACTTTTACCCTGAATGTGCATGCTCAGTCGCACAGCAAGGGACGAGTAACAAGTTCTCCCTAAAAGATATGTTTCCCTTTGGGAGAAAATGGGGGTGGGAGGCCAGTGGCAGCTGAAGCTGCTTCTGTTGAAGAATGCGGCACACTGCAAACAGCCATATGCTGAGGCACAGAACGTAAGTTTGTGTTTAGATATTGTACATCTGTTTCATAGTTAGTGCGCTTAACCTTTCTCCGTTAAGAATATTTGTAGGAATAAGACCTAGTATTAGCCTTTATAAGTACTGGTGATATCTGTAAAATTTGTAAACTTCGCTAATCTTTAAGCACAGAAGTGATACTGGTGGAAAAATATTGTTTATTTCTCAGAGCTGTGATGTGAAACCCTCTAGACTTTGTCCTCGTACTTGATGGGGCAAGTTTGATTTTGTTTACCTTTTTGGTACTCGAGAATCGTGTGCGACTAAGTTAGCGGAAGCTGAAGTGAATATACGTACTGTGTGTTAACTCAGGCTGTGAGCTTGGGATTGGGGCATTTCAACACTTAAACTTTTGATTGTTCGTACTGAAATGTGAAAGTCTCTCTGAGCAGACGTCTAGAATGTTTTGTTTTCCTATTTGCAAATGAAAATATTCAGATATTTTTATAATTGTTAGCAGTGCTACGGAGCAATGAACATGTGTGTTTAAAAACAGCTTTGGAAAGAATGTGTTTGTTTTATGAAAAGATTAAAAGATATCTATTTAAATCATCCTTCTCTTGGGTGAATTTTTTTTCTCACACTACCTGAAGAAGATTGAATTCTTTTAACAGGATATGAATGAACCAACGGTCTACATGGAATATATGAAGTTTAAGTTAACAAGGCCCCCAACCTAATTCCATCCTCTTTTATTGCATTTATTTTATTGCATTTAACCAGTCACATGACAGGATATTTCTCAAGCAGACTTGAATACATTTAACTTCAATAGAAACAAATGTTCTGTATAAGTGAGAGGGAATTCTCTATATATCAAAAGGGGGAGAGAGATGCATGCATTACATAAAGCAAGGAAATGCTCTGTTGAAATTTGCTCTTAGCAGAAGCTACAAATCGGATGATTTTTCCTTGGCCATACTTTATTTACCTCTCTAAAGGTATCCAGAGCTCTACACAGTTCTCCCCATGCTCAGTTTTTCTTTGGTTCACATGTATTTGATTAACTGAAAATCTGATACAAGAATCTTTATTCTGTCACGTGACTGGCAATAAACTACAGTAGGGATGGACAAAATACGGCCTATGGGCTGGATCTGGCCAATCAGATGATTTTTACCCTGTGCACAGCTGCTCCTCTGAAAGAGAATTGTATCTGGCCTGCGGCTGCCCCGGCTTTCAGTGGCTCTTTCCCCTTCTTTCCCTTCTCCCTTCCCCATGCCAGCCAGCTGCAGCAGTAGTATAAGCCACTCCTCTCCTTGCCCAGCCCATCCCGTCCTGCCCCCCAGCCCCAGTGTAAACTCCAAGGCTGGGGGTGCTGAGCTCCTGGCCGGGCTTCTGCCAGGCAAGGCTGGCTGCGCTGCTCAAACCCTGTACCTGGCAAGTCAAAGCTTAGGTAAAGTTTGCCCCGCTGGCAGGGGAGGTGGTACATGGGGAACAGGGCCAGGAGCCACAGGTTATCCGGGCCCTGCTGGACCAGATGCCTGGTAAGAGCACAAGCACTGGTGCCACACTGTTCCCACATGCCACTTTGGGCTGTGCCACGTGGGCGCAGCTGGACTGGCTGGTGCAGCTCCTGCCTGACCCCAAGTCCCTGGCACATGGCCAGGTTGGGCAGGAGACATGCCAGCTGTATCCACATGGCCCAAAGCGGCACGTGGCAACACACTGTGACACCGCCCCAGCTGTGACAGGGACTCAGGGTGGGGGAGGGAGTGCAGGAAGAAGGGGGAACAGCATGCCACTGAGCTAGCTGATCCTGGATAACCTGCAGCTCCCTGCACCCATACCCCATTCCCCACACCTCAAGTCCCCACACACAACCGGGCTGGCTGATGCCACATTTTATTTCTTTGTGCCACATGGATGCAGTTGGTGTGACTCCGGTCCAACCTAGTCATGTGCCAGGAATGGGGGAAGGGGAGCAGGGAACTGTGGTCATGTGGGCCAGTGCCATGCTGTTTCTGTGCTTCTCCCTGCACCCCCTTACCCTGCCCCAAGTCCCTGGCATGCAGAAGCTGTGCCAGCTGCACCCAGGTGGCCTGAGCCAGTGTGCAGTAATGCAGTGCGGCATGGGTCTGGCTGTATGCCAGGCACTTGTGGTGGGGGATTGGGTGTAAGAACTGGGGAACGAAGGTTAGGTTTCCCTAACTTTTGTTCTCTGCCCAGGAGTGGGCAATTATTTAAGCCAGAGGGCCACTTAAGAGTTTTGATGAACCGTGGCTAGTAGGGACAACAGCTTGAGGAGCGGGGTTGCTGACCCGGCCTGCAACAGCTCACCCCATCTCCCTAGGTAAGTGGCCCTCCAGCACAAATAACTGCCCACCCCTAAACTACAACCTTTGATGCCCATCAGAGATTAGGTTATGACAGACTCTGGTGCTGGAAGAAAAAGCAGTTGTAAACAGCATCCTGTGTGGCAGGAGCTCTCCCTATCGAGCCACCACTGGTTTGCACCCTGGGCATACCTGCTTGGGCATCTTGACCATAACTATCCACTTAGGAATAGCTTTGTTGCAGTCCTCATGACCTGTTATTTTGTCAGAGAAACCTGCTGCATATTAAAATTCAGCACAGGAAGCTTCATCTTGTCATAATTATGAGCCAGGTACTTAGCCTTATGCCCCCTCAGCTTCTTTTAAGCAAAATCAGTGGTGCTCAAATTTGTGGCTTTGCAAAGCAGATCCCACAGTCCAGTGTGTAGAGTTGTGTTATCCAGCCTGAGGGCTCCTTGCAGGTCTCAACTTGGCAGTGGGGGAATGGTGGCAGCATTGATTGCCGTGGCTCTGGAAGCCAAACTTCTGGACACATTGGGAGCCCTGTGGACCAGAGGTTAAGCATCATAGGGCTAAATGAGCTAAACCTCATAGTCTCTTGCAACCTTTTCAAGCATGGGAGGGTTTTATAGTATCCTACAGGTTAACTGGACCCTTTCCTTTTTGGGAGAGGCTTTAAGGACAATGCAACCATCCTATTAACACCGCTTCAAATACGTACCTCCTTGAAAGAGGTGCTGCAGGTGAAGTGGTGCAGGAAAGCTTATGCTGCTGCTCTCCATACTGAGCTTTAAATAGAAGGACTTTGGAGCAGTAAATTTATTTAAATTTGTTTGGGGGGGGGGTGTAAAATAGACATGATGGCATACCTGATTGAACCAGGTATATAAATCAGCATAATAGTGGGCTCACTCCTATCCATTGATTTCTGTGTTCCATTTGTTGGTCGTGTCTAAAACTTGTTTCTGGATTTTAAAGAAAGATCCTGTGATAAAAAGAAAGCTTATGAATAGGAATACAGGACTGTACACAGCACTGCAAAGAAAAGCCTTCTATAATCATACATGAGCCTTTGTTTGAAAAGAAAGATGTGATCAAACCTCTGAGAATCCCTTGCAGATCATGATATTCAAGATAAATTTCTGTCTGTCTATCATGCTTACTGTGGCTGTGTTAGCAAGTCTTGCTGTAGAGGTAAACACTAAGCATAAAAAGTTGTATTGTACTACCACTGTGAACAAACATTTTGTTATAGATTTGTACTTGGTGATAAAAGGAGGGTGATCCAGTTTCCCTAAATACCTTTGATTTCAGATGAAGGGAGGTGTCAGTTCAACACCCTTTACAAAAGTAAAAGTTCAGGCTTCTTTTTCCTCCCACTAGTTGATGCACATTCATCATCCTCTGTATTAGGTGACAGAGTTCAGCTGCTGTAAAGGGAGTTCTAACCTATGCCTGACAAGTAAACACGGGTGGAACTATCTATTTTTAAAATGTAAGTAACTGCCCTATCAAGTGGACTACTCAGTCACTCACTTTTTAAACTTGAACAGTGCATCTATTTTAAAGAAATTGTTTTTAAGGAAATGTGCAAATTGAGGGCATAACTGCAACCAGTAATTTACACGTGGTGACTGTGTGGGCTTAGCAGGGGATGGGTCATTCTACACATGCCTTATTTCTCATATTTTTCCTTGGAAGCATCCGCTCACCACCACTGGATATAGCTTATGCTCTGTGCCCTATGCCTGACCCTTCCCTGATCTCCACTTCTGCCTGTTCGCTCCTTGGAAGAAGACTGTGCAAATAGGCAGTAATCCTGTGGTGTATGCTCCTCCTGTGCTTGGAAGGTCAAAAAGAGCATAGATTATTTAACTAGTAGAGCTTAAGAAAGGGGGGGACCCCTGGTTCTGGCCCCTGCTTCCAATGGAGTTCATGCATTTTATCCAGTGATTACTTTAATACAAAATATATAAGCTGTCGCAGGGTTCAGAACGCACACTGTGTCCAGGACAGTGTTCACTTCCCTGGGTTAGTGTCAAGCTTCCTTGTGTTTCTTAAATCTGGCCCTAGGAATCTTACAGCCATCTGCCCAGTGGCTTTGTATCAGTAGGCTCAGGGTAGAGAGGGTACTCTTGGCATGCCTAGTCTCTAATCTGGTGGTTAGGGCGCTTTGCTGGGAACCAAGATGTGGATTCAAACCCTTTCTAGTTGAGATACACACAGGATCTTGACCACCTTCCAGGATAAATACCCCAAACCACAAAGCTATTGTCACAAAAAAAAAATAGCAATCCTCCATTTCCAACTTTGGGACAAAGATGACAGCTTCACAAATACCTCTCTTTCAAGATGGAAGATGTCCAAAGCATGTGTAGTAGCTACATTTTGCAGGAAGCAGGTATGTTTTCACTGAAGCACTGGGCTGAAATACGTGGCTAGCCCTGCTCATGAAAATGGCTTGTTTCCTAAGGAGATTTCTCTTCACTGTCTCCTGAAAGATACTTTGCCTTGAGTCTTCATTGATGACAGAATAAAACAGGAATCTTCTTTCCCACTCAGTCCTACTGACAGGGTCTGGAATCAAACCGTACACTTAAAAGGACTGAGTAAAGACCAGATCCTGCTGTCCTTGTTCAAAAGGTAGAACAGTTTATCATTTTCTCATCACAATTGAGAGCTGTTTAGAGTCACAGGACCATTCAGTGTAAATGAGGGTCTCAACCTACATCTCAGAATTCACAGGCTGACATTTATACTAACCATATTTTCATTTAACACAGTAATACATACAGAAACCTACTAAGAACAATGGGATTATGACTGTAGTAAAAATGGCAAGGACTAGTCCAATTTTGTTTTCTTAAGTCATTTTCATCTTTTATTTATGATAGGGGAAGAGGCTCCAGTTGTAGGTTAACAGAGGCTCTCTCTGTAAAAAGCTTTTCATAGCCAAACAGGATTTAAATTTTACTTTGCAGGGAAGGGCATATTTTTTTTTTTGTTTCCCCAAATTTAAAAGGTTTAAAATGTAGAACTAATGCACTTTTGTCAAAAGCAAGAACAGCTGAATCACCAATATAACATACTTAGAACCAGATGCTATTCCTGTTGATGCCTTACCTGCTCTTGGAGGTAGCCTCTCCCACTAGTACATACTGTAATCACATCACATCTTGCAAAAGTGAAGGCTGCAGCTATATCAGTCCCAAAGGGATGAATAAAAAGCTTGAGTTCTTGTTTTCTGGGTTTTTATTTGGGGGAAAAAACCCAAAAAAGTAATAAATGCACAAGTTTAATAGCAGACACCAAGTTTGTTTCTTTATTTTCACATAAGCAAAACTTTTTCTCACAGGAACCAAAACCATACAGTAATATAAATATTTTACCATGTTATAAGGCACATTTTAAGAGTTTGCTCTTTAACACATCTTCTTACACAGATGCACAGTCTCTTTCTTTCTTAGTTATATCCATCACTAAGCCTTTCTTCCACACTGGGACGCAGCACAGCTCAATTTGAAGACACCAAGCAAGGAGTCATTCAGAGAATACACTGCACCATGTGTATATTGATAAATAAAGGAACTTGGTAGCTAAAAACAATAAGGGTGCATAAGTACATTGGTTTTACTGGCAATCCCTCTTCACAGTGATTGACACAGAGCTTAGCTGCTGGAATCACCACATGGTGACTCCAAAACATTTCTCTTCTCCCAGAAAAGAGTTTAGCAGCAAAATGATCTGAGCATTGGATAAGGACTACTGTGCCTGGTTAAGGAGCATCCCCCTTCCACTGTCGCACAACACTACACACACTTTGATTTGGATCAGTATTGATTGTTATGGGGCATACATCTGACCTGCTTCAATCAATATGCACTTTTCTGGAGGTGACCTTGAGTCTTTGTTGCAAACCTGTACAATATGCCAAGCTAGAAACAAATATGTTCCAACTATCCGAGTTAAGGTAAGTGCTCAGTTTCAATATCTCCTTAGAGCTAGGTTCAGAGAAACTTTTCTGATATGCAAACCAGAGAAGTGTAATATCTCCGATCCCCTCCCCACCCCAAACAACACATGTAGGCATGCAGTATGAATGGTGCTTCACATTTCAGTTCAAAATTTATCCTTCTCCCAACTCATATAGAAGCAGGCTGCAATGGGCCAGATTGACCCAGTTTGGGTCAGAGGCTGGTAGGCAGGCACTGGGACCCAGCTGCTACTTGCTTCCCCTGTGGCAGCACAAGTCAAGGCCTTCAGCAAGTCGGAGAAAGCCACTGCTACCAAAGCCCATACTCTGAATCTGGCCTGCACAGGTTGCCAACGCCCGTCCTAGAGGGCCGTCTAGTTTTGGTTCCCTCTGAAACCTGCCAACACGTAGTCAGAACCATCCATAAGACACACGTCTTTCCTGTCTTGGTAATCAGCAGGCTTCCTCCACAGCTCTCCTAGCCCTGTGACGCATCTAAAAGGGAGTTACTTTAGTCCTAATCGCTCCCCTTCTCCCAGCTCCTTCACAGCAGCTCAGTGACCGACTGCTATTCAGGCTAATGCTAGTCCTCTTAACTTTCTGTAAAAATAAGACGGCATGGGAGAAAGGGAAGCATAAAAATAAATCAGTTGGCGTTAAAACAATAGTGCTTTACTATTTGATCTTAAGGTTTTCAGTAGCTGTCTGAAATGTCAAAAAAGAAAAATCGAGTGTTGCTAATGCCAAGGTGGCCAGATACAATAGCAGTTCCCTGCCCCCTCCTCCCTGTGCTAGTAAAACAAGTTTGCCCACTTTTCAAAAGTTAAGCTGGTGCTGAAACCACCTGCTTGGTTCCTCAAACTCATCCTCATTCCGATCAAAGGACGAGATCCAATACAAGATTTGGGTGCCTATGAGTTCAGCAGTGCAACCTTTAGCTTCAGGCACCTGGCCCCCAGAGTGTAACGCAAAACTCTGAATCGAGGAGCCACCAACGTTGCCTACAGCTACCCAACAGGAAACACTGAACAGTGGGGGATGCCTGAATTCCCACCAGTCTCTGGCCCCAAGGCAATCAAGACAGAATTAAGAACTGAACAGAACTTTAGCACTGAATGAACATTAGGGACTAGAAAATACTGTGGGACCATTTTCAGTGATTTCCAGTTAATGATCAAATACGTACGGTTTTAAACCGGGCTTTAAACATCAATAGCAGACATCCTCATCCTCCGATCCAGAGCACTGCTATTGTGTTCTGCATCTTTGCCCGGATCCAAAAATAATTTTTGGTTTTTTGGGGTTTTTTTTAAATCAAAATGGTTTTGGGGAGAGCAGTGGGACCATACGCCCCAGGGAAGTGTTTGCTTCTCGCTTAGTGCAGCTCAAGTCCTAAAAAGACATTTTCTTTTATAGCATGAGAAAGACATTGCACATCCAATAGATATCTTGAGGGCTAACGGAGGTGATCAGCTTCTCTTATAATACAGGAGACTATGTTAGCTAAGAGCATCATTAAGGAAGGGAAGGGAATATCAAAGTAATGTTTTCATATCAATTAACAGTAGGCTGTGCTTGCAGAACCTGCCTGAGACTTTCAAAGCATTTCAAAACTTTGACTTAGTCTATTAATAGCCCAATGAGGTAGTTAAGTAGTATTATCTGACTTCTATAGAGGGGGAAAACTATGGTACAAAGAAGTCCAATGACTTCTCCAACTCCATGCAAAAAGTCATTGTCCTAGCTGGGAGTGGAAATTTGATGTCTATGTTCCCCATCATGCCTTGTAACTACTAGATTATAGCCTCTCCTAGTTTAAGACACTGAGCATTATACAACTGGACAGTAAGTCTTCCCAACAACCATTACTCCCATCGTTTGATTTTTCTTTTTCTCCCCCTCTGCCTTTAGAAACAAGAAATTAAAAAAGAGTCCTCTACTTCCAACACAGGCCAACTGAAAACTTACTGGACCTAGAAATCTCTGCAAGACCCCAGGTATTCCTCTTCCTGGTACACAAGTGCAAGAACTGCAAGGAAGTCACCATTAGGTTCAGTACAAAATGAAATCCAGTTCATTTACAAATTTTAAAATACACTTAGTATTCTGGCTTTGATAGGTCATAGATGATATTTATTTTTACAAGTGTGAAGGGACTTGAAAAACCATCCTTATTTTAAGTGCTTTTTCCAGCAAGGAACAAAACATCTGTTCAACATTTCCTTTTACAAATCTTCTGTTATTGGTCAAGGAATATAAGCAAGCAGTTTTTGTTTGTACATCTTATGTAATATTTTGAATGGGTGCACTTTAAAAGTGCATCGCCACAGAATGCTGTTATTCAGTGAAAGTAAATATGTCACTAACACATGGCCTGTTTTCAGAAACAATGTCTATGAAAGGAAGCTGTACTTCTAATATATTATCCAATTAAGGGATCATCATCATCATCTTGCAGCTGAAGTCGGGAGAAGGGACGTGGAGTGGGCACTCTGTTCTTCATGATTATTAGAAGGCAGGTAAGAGTAGTCAACACCATAAGAACACCAATCACAATTCCAATGGCTTCTGGAAGACTTATGCACCACTGGTCAGCTAACAAGCACTTGGTGTTGCTGAAGGTCCCATTATTGGGCTGTGGTTTTAATCCTAGGATGTGGCACATCATTGGATAGATATCAACAGTATTAATAGTATTCTGTTTGTAACCTTTGGTAAAAGCAGGACCGTGAGCAGCCAGGAATGGATGCATGCTAGAGAGAGCATTGTCATAGCCATGGTCACCTACTGGAGAAGAAATGCAAAGAAAACCATCATGATAAAACCTTAGCACAACCTTTAATTTATACTAACAATACTCCTGTGATGCAGAGAAGAGGTTCTTTTTAAGCCTTCTTTTTACAGATGGGGAACCAAGACACAGGCTGCATCCAGATAAGCAAGGCCATGTGGTGCTGCAAGGTGCACTGCTGCTAGTTGTCCCCAGGGAACCAAACATCCACACCACATGTGGATGTTGCCACAGAGGCTAAATCATTTGCCAGAAGTCAAACAGTCTGTGATAGAGCAGAATCAAACCCTTGTCTCCAAAGTTTTAAGTCAGGGATATAAATATGAGGCTACCCTCTTCTCTCCTCATCACCAGGGATCCTGGTTTTTGCTGATAAAGATTGGGGATTTTTTAAAATCAGAGAAAGCCAGGATCCCCACTCATCACCTTGGAGACTGTGAGCTTTCTTCTGCAGGCATTGGCTGTACGATATCATCTTCCTTCAAATACAAGACATCCTTGAACATATGGGTGCATTTATAAATTCTCATTCAACTCATTTTTAAGAAAAGTAAAACATCAAATAAAGATAGATCTATGGTGCACAGAAGAGCTTTTTATTTTACTTTTAATCTAAATTTACGAAATGAGCCATCTTTAGAAGCGCATCTTATATTCAAAGGAATGCATTACTCACTTATAAAGTGCATAATCAGTGAATAGGGCACCCGTTGTTTCCACTTCAGCATATAGAAATTTACCAAAATAAACCACTGTAAGTATTAAGGAGGATACTTACATCTTATAATTGGCTCATTCTGTACAATTGTCCAGCCTTCATCAGCAACCAGAATTATGGGTTGAATGCGATTATTGTGATGGTAATGAAATCTGTCTGGAATATCCTCTTTGAGGTACACCTTCATGCGAGTACTGCAGTTCTTTAGCAGGTTATATACATATGTTTTGTCTGCAAAATAAAAAACAGACTGCATGTGAAACAGCAACCGTTCGCTGTAATTATAACTGAACTTAATTCCAATGCTCTCAAACTAAGAACTATTTGAGGTTAGTAGAAAGGGATATTGTGCCTGTTCTTAGCGTAGATTTAATTTTTGTTTTTGCTTTAACCTCCCTCACCTTCAGAAGACCCACCCTATGGTATTCAAGTCATATGGCTTATCTCCTACATGAGTTTTAACTGAAGTAGGATGAACGAGATAAAATGATAAATCAAAATGATGGAGTTTAAGGTTATAGTTGTAGTGTAACATGGCTTTAGCCATAAAAGCCAATATAACTGCAGATATCCAATTTGATTAGCGACTGATTTAGCACTTACTGCTTATGAATGGCTGGGTAGTTTGTCAAGGTGAATGGACAGAAGAGGAAACGAATGCAGCCCAGTGTCTCTCAATCATTTTTCCCAACACCTTCAGCATCAAGACACATCAGGGCCTTCATTGCTTGCCATACAGCTTTTGATGCTGAAGTGAACAGTTTTAGCAAGTTACCTTGGATTACCACAACCCAGTTATTTTTGTTACCTAGATACCCCTGGTTTATTTTATTTATTAAACAATTAACTTCTTTCTGTGCTGGGCAACATGAGCTGCTTTATTTTTGCAACTCCTTCTACTAATCACTAAAGTGCGACACTTCCAGGAAGGAGGCATAAAAAAAAGTAACGCTCTCATGACCGCTGTAAATATACGTACTGCTTCTTGGAAGTATTGCAGCAACTGGCGTCGTGTCTACCAAAGTGTAGTTATCCCGGCCAATGCACTTATCCAGTTTAATAATCTTCTCTTGGGAACACTGAGTCATTCCATGATCACTTGTAATTATGATGTTAATGTTATCCCACAAACCAAAGGCTTTTAGTTTAGCAATGAGGAAACCAATGTGGTCATCAACTTGTTCTAACACTTTACGCATGTTTTCTGTATCTTCTGGTCCATACTTGTGCCCACTTGCATCTGGTTCTTCCCAGTAGAGCGTGGCAAAACTAACTGGTGGGTTAGAGCTGTTCAGCCATGTAACAATTTTCTCCATTCTTTCTACAAATGATACCGAAACATTATACTTCATAAAAAAATGAGGTGTTGTATTGTTAATTTTTACATCAGTACCAGGCCACATTGCAGCAGCACTCGTTCTGTTCTCCTGCTGTTGATTTGTTATCCAAATAGGAGTTGCCTCATTCCACCAAAAAGGATCCGAGTCATGAGGTGGTGAAAACTTCTTCTTTGTTTCTGCATCATACATTTTATTAGCCACAATGCCATGGCTTTCTTCATATAAGCCTGTCACTATGCTGTAATGGTTTGGAAAAGTTTTTGTGATAAAAGCATTTGAGACATGCTTCACCAACACACCATCCTTAATAAACTCGTGAAGATGAGGAAGTTTATAATTTTTCAGATAATCAGCCCTAAAGCCATCAAAGGAGACCAGCAGCAGCTGGGGTACTGCATTATAGGCAGACTTACTACCGTGACAAGTAAGTATTCCAGAAAAAAAGAACGTTAACGCAAAGTACATCATTGACATTTCAGAAGTATTCCCAGCAGCCAGTCCGATGCACCTGTGAAAGTTGAAAACGCATTTTAACTAACTTGGATGGTATTGCAGTGGTTTAACTAGTTATGTAAAATAAAGTTCCCCCACGTCTCCACCCCCCCAAACTTGAGATAACTGGCACAAGCCTACATCTACTGTTCACTGGAGTCAACTGGAAAAATCTATTTGATTGCAGAAGAAATGAGTTTGCTTTCTTAACACAAGCCATCTAGGTTCCACTTCCCCCCTCCCCCATGTAATACGCCATGAAATGCTAAAGGAAGCACAAGACTGTTGCCAAATTTACTCCAGCGTCTATGCAGAGACCAATATTCCTATAATGAGGGTGAATAAGTAGTTCTTAAGCTCCTTTAACTTCCTAAATGCAACTTACTGAGTTCAAAGATCTCCTCCCTCCACCAACAGGTCTTCTTCCCACTTTTCCCTTACAGTATGTCTCATTCCTACCTCTCTTCTTGCGAAACTACTGAAAGATTTCAGCCTTTCAACATTTCTGTTTTGTTAACTTGCTTTATAGTAAGAGCTGCCAAGAATGACTACTCCCTCAGAGCTAGCTTCTTGATTGAATTGGTTATAATAGGTTTATATCAAAGTCAGGTTTTGCACTGCATTTTCAGTAACAAATTTATGCTGCATCACAATTTTTAATCACCAGACCTCTCCTACCCTAGAAAATAAAAATGCAAGTTCTGAAGGCATGTTTTACCAGCTCCAACACAGTTCAGTTAATAAATTAGCCTGAAGCAGAGAACTCAACACAGGTGGCAGAAACACTTTGCACAGAAAGAATTCATATTACACAACAAGGCTCTAGGATGCAAAGTTCTGGACTGCACACATCCACCTACAATCATCATCATGAGCAATGAATGTACTCCTGGGGTGCAGTCCAGCAAAGCAATACTGCTGCTTAAACTACTTCTCACACAAACTTTTAATAAGCTCTACTAACCGCATGCAGCTGGCAGTTTCTTTAGTTTTAGAATCTGATCAAATGGATTTTTATCAGAAATGGCAAAGCCCCCCTCTTCAAACACAAAACTATCCTCCTGCTCAATTGAGCGAGTCTTCCAGACCCCTAAAGCACTAGAAATTAACAATCTTTTCTTACTCCCATTTTCAAAAATAACTGAACCACTTTTTCTTCAAGATTTAAAGAAGATCAATAGAAGGAAAGTGTCATTTCACCTGAAATTCCTACAACTCCTATGGGTCGGGTGGGGTGGAGGTTAGGAAGCGTATAAAATTGTAATATATGGATCCCCAAGAAGGAAATACAGAACATCCCTCGTTCTCTGCGAATGCCGTACGTCACAACTCTTTGCCAGAAAGAATTCAAGAACTCTCAGCTTGTCAACACCACGACCTCCTTTGTTCTGTAGCTATAACGGAGCTAAAAGCCCCGAACGTAGATAAAGTAGATGCTGCAGTGAATCACCTTCTAAAAACCTGTTTTAAGCACTTGGTTCAACTTTTGGCCTGCCTGAACCTTTCAAATCGATAGAAATGCTGGCAAATGCTTCTCCTAAGGCTGCTGTACAGTCTGAACCTCAAAGTCATTTTTATCCAGTTCTTCACTTCAGGAAGAAGATTACAGTCCTTAACAGACAGAAAGGAGTTCAGGTTGCTCCTTTATGGAGAAGGTAAGTTTTAAGAAAGGATACCAGTTACATAAAATGAAGTTGTTCAAAAATAGCTCTTTTGCCATCAGATATCAACAATACCGTGACCTTCGTTCATTGAAGCTAGAAATGATGTATTTGGGGATTTCACTTTTAACTAGTTATGTTTTCATTTTGCTCATTAAGCAGTTTCACTTTCTGCTTACTATCTATTCATGGAAGGAGTTACTTCTGAATTCACACCACCGAAGACGGTTTAAACCCAACCTAAGACCTGCTTCTACAAAGCACAGAAATTTCATTTTAAAAACATTTCTAGTTCGCTGGCGGGGTTTCAGATCTCTAAATCTGGACTCTCTACTGGTCGACGCTCACCAAAACAACACTATCCCTACCATACACAAAACTAAAGCAGTCCACGGCGATTCAACACTCGATCACTACAGCACTGGCCTTGTTTTCTGGCAAGGTGATGCAAATCTAACTGCCTCAAGAAGTCAACTTTAAGCAGAAACAGGTCACAGTGCAAAAGCACGGCCGCCTGCAGAGCCCGGGCTTGGCTTTCGGCAGCAAAACACACCCCAGCGACAGGAGGGGAGGGAGGCGGTGCCGATCTCAGGTGCAGACGCACGCTTCACAGAAACGCAGACAAGCGGGGCCGGGAGGGACCTTCAGGAGGTCACCTTGAGCAGCCTCTTGCAAAGCAAAGTCAGTCCTACCTAACCCCTCCCAATGCAAGGATCTGCCTAGTGCAGAGGCCAACTCTCCTGGCAGGTGAGCTGCCACCTCCCTTCCCAAGGGCCATCTCTCCGACCAGGAAGGAGGCGGCTCCTCCCCGGCCCGCGGGGAAGCTTCCTGTCCCTCGTCTGGTCCAGACTCCAGGCCGGGTTGCACCAGGCAGCGTCCAGTGGCTCCTTGGACTCATTCTCGGGCCAGCGCCAGCGCGCTCTGCTCGGTGCCTCCCTGGGGAACTTACCGGCCCCTCGCCCTCACCCTCGCCCCGGCCCAAGAGAAGCGCGGGGGCACGGCTGGACAGCCTCGCAGGCACGACTGCTTCTGGGGGAGTTGTTTCCAGTGCCAACAAGTCCCTTCCCAAGTGCCACTCGCATACCTCTCCCCTGCCTCCATCCACTGCTCTGCTTTCTACTCCCTGCCCTGTCTCCCTGGGGAACTTACCGGCCCCTCGCCCTCACCCTCGCCCCGGCCCAAGAGAAGCGCGGGGGCACGGCTGGACAGCCTCGCAGGCACGACTGCTTCTGGGGGAGTTGTTTCCAGTGCCAACAAGTCCCTTCCCAAGTGCCACTCGCATACCTCTCCCCTGCCTCCATCCACTGCTCTGCTTTCTACTCCCTGCCCTGTCTCCTGCTCTGCCTTCTGCTCCCCGCCCCGCACCGCACTCCCCCCCA
>NW_005842296.1:1269252-1283093 GCF_000455745.1 Alligator sinensis | reverse complement strand
GGGGCGGGGCTGGGCTGGGCTGGAGGGGGCGGGGCAAGGGCAGCGGGGCGGCGAGTGCACCTGTGTCAAGGCCGGGCAGTGCCTGGGCTGTATTAGCTTCCCCCCTCTCCTCCCCCTGGGCTCTTTGTGACTCAGTTTCCCCAGCTCCTTCACCTTTCCAGGCGGGGAAAGCGCGCTAGGAGAGCCAGGCCCTTGGAGGCAGCGGTGAGGGGTACCCGGTGACACAGCGTCGCATGCTTCGGGCAGGAAGCAGCAGCAGCAGCAGCAGCAGCAGGATGTGGGCAGGGGCTCCGCAGGGCTCCTTGCACCTCGCGTGCCAAGGAAACCCAGCCCTTGCCCGGCTCCGTCCTGCCCGCCTCCGTACCACCGCAGCGCAGTCCCGGTGCCGAGCCGCTCTCTCCATTTGTACGACCGCTCCGTCCTTCCTAGTCGTGTCCCACGACTTGTTGGCAGAGAGGGTGTCAAACCCCCGAGCCTTAGGCCGGGTCCGTACCGACAGGCTCCTCGTGGGCCTGGCGCTGGCGGGACACCCCGGCAGAGGTGATGGGGACTGTGGCAGGGCAGGCGGTGGTGGACAGCCACCCCCGCTCACCCCCTCCCCGCTGCCAGCAGCCGCGGCCTGGGCAGAGATCAAGGGAGCAGATGAGTTCAAGGCAGAGATCAAGGAAGACAAGTCGAGGCCCAAGAACTAAAATTTCTGAAAAGTATAAACCATCAAAGGAAAATATTGGTTCACCTGAAATTCCCACGACTCCCATGGGTGGGGGGAGTTTGGGAAACGTACGGGTCCCATAGCCCCGGGTTCTGCGTACTAGCCCCGAACTACCTCTGCCTCCAAATTTCCTGACCTGTAAGAGTGACGTGTTTGACCCCCTCCCCGTTTTACAGCATCTCTTTATAGAAAATACCAAGGATACTGGAGATGGAGATACGTTTGTATAAGTAGATACCTGAATTCTTGGGTTCTTGTCCTAGCTGAGGGAGGGGTTTGTAACGGGTAACGTTGGACAGGAGGGGAGGAAGAGGACGCTGAGCTTTAGGGCTTCAGAGTCTGCTTTAGGCTCTGCCGCCGGCTTGCTGCTGGTCTGTACAGCAGGGGTTAGTAAATCTACAGGAGATTATGGATTAACTCTGAATTTGCAGCAGAACACAAGCCCACAGAATTTATGAAAAGCAAAACTGGGAATGCTTGGTACCAGGTTCACGATAGAAATAAATAGGAAATGTCTTGATGCTTTATTTTAATTTTAATGAGATAGTGTAAGTAGAGAAAGTGCATCACATTGATCTTTGGCTTAATAACATCAAAGGTAAACAGCTTAATTTAGTTTAAGATCACAGGTGTCTATGATATATGCATATTGAATATTGTATGCTTTTAAACCTTGATGAGCTTTATATGTGCAATGGGTAAGGTGGGTTACCAGCTTTTTTTAAGATGAGCAGCTGGTATACTTATGGTTTGGTGTTTCAGACATTCTTCTGGAGGTGGGGTGAGCTAGGATCCTCTCTCTCCCATTTCCTAGGCAAATGCTCCAACCAGTAGACTATTTTTAAAAGGTGGGCATTCCCCCCCCCCAGGTCCTGAAAGAAAGACTGAGTCAATGATCTGTGCTGAAGGGGAAGACATAGATGCTCATGTCAGAGAAGTGGTTTTGGGCTGTGAATCCTAGTTTCATGTAAGCTCTTAAATGCAGGAGAGGACTTCACACCTCTGGATTTCCTGTCGGCTGGGTCAGGCATTCACTTACCTGCTGTGGTGAGTGCTACGAATTGCAGTTTAAGGCGCATAAATCTCACTGTTCACTGTACAGGGAATTTAAACATCTAACTTAAGTTTATGATTGCAGTCCTTGCAGCCAGGTATCTAAAAGTTAGGTATGGTGATGCTATGCATCACCACACATTAGTCCCTTTGTGGATCTGGGTTATTTATGTATTTATTATAAAAAAAAATAGAGTAATTCCATTCTTAGTTACTGAAGCAGCTGTGTAAGTCGTATTGGTGCTAATAGCAATAAGCCTAGTTTTTACAGAGCTGAGTCTTAGTTTAATCTATGCTGAAATGTATTCACTAGCACTGATATCACACCTTAAATCCTAGCTCAGGCAAGAAGTTTTAAAACCATTTATATCCCAAGGCTTACAAGAAATGAGTCATCTATAAAAATATTTTTATTTTTGACTCAAACCAAGAAAAGCAAATCAAACCACGGACCTAACAGGATGAATGCTTTTCCTCCCCCAGCCAGTTGGTGTGTATGTTATAGTTCACATTTGTTCTGTTTAGAGCAGTGGAGCTCAGCCTTTTAGAGTGGCAAGTCAAGGGCGTATGACCCAGCCATAGTGAGCTACCACAGACCTCTGGCAGGAGTGGGGTGGAGGGAGAGAGGGGCAAGGAGGTGCCCGTTGATGTCAGAGGAAGGGGAGAGAGAGAAAGAGAGAGCTGTGAAGGGCATCAGTGGCAGGGAAGGGGAAGCACTAGGTCAAGCTGCTTGCTGCTGATCCCCCGTACTGTGGACTGGATCCCGTCACTTTTGGAGGTAGAGCCGGCCTGTAGTCCATAGGCTGAGTACCACTGGTTTAGCCTGTAAGGTTGTTTTCAGGGAGGGACTTTCTAAAAGTAAATCTGTCCAAGCACCTAACATTATTAGGGCCAGTGTAATAAAAATAATGATCACCTGTAAAGCTGTCCAGCTTGAAAAACTCTGTGCAAGTGTCAGTGGTGAAGGTGCTTTATTTCCTGTTATATGTTAAGAATATGTTGTTAAAAATACCTTGATGCTTGGCTAAGCTTTAGTTAGAAGGATTGCAGGCTGGCAGCCACACCTCACTAACCCCCAGCCAATTTTGATCTGGCCCAGATGAAAACAAGAACTGAAATTCACTCGCTCAGTTAAGGATATTAAAGTTTTTTGAAGGAATCAAAATAACAGCATCTACTTGAAATTACACATTTAATTTGTTTCTCTTTCTCTTGTAACTTACAATTAAAAATAATTGTACCTAAAGGGCTAGAGAAAAATATTTGTTTCCTTTTTTGCTGTTAGTTTATCATGCAGCTGGCACAATTTGTGAGTAGTCAGCTTCACAGTTTCCCCTACATAGTTTTCTCATCCCCCTCCCCTTCCCTGCCCCATTAATTGTGTGAATTTTTCATGCTATTGAGAGGAGAGAAAACAAGAAAATACTAGAAAATGCATTTTATAACACCATAAAAAGGCAAGTGTTCATCCCAAGCTATTTTTTGCTTTTTTCAATTAATTAGCTTTCAAGTTGTAAGTGTCCCTTTAATTTGAAGACATATCAAGTGTAAACAGAGAGGGACTCAGACATGCAGTTCCTCCTACTCTCTGTGGAATGATACCCCTTGGGTCACATGCCAGGCAGGGTGGCATACTGTTCTGTAGTGTCACTGTTCTCTCTATTTCATCCAGTTACCAGAGCCTCCTGCATACAGAAGCTTGAAGGCTGATTTCTGCTCCTGGACTTCACAATGGTGCCTAGTTTCAGAGGTAAACAAGCATATTGAAATGATGCCAAATTTCAGTGACAAACAAGAATGTTTTTCCTTGAAGCAGTTTCTAGGAGGAGCAAAAAGCAATGTTGCTCAGGCTGAGGTGTATTACAGTGGCATTTTTAACAGCTGGTCTGAAGAACAAACTAAATGTGCTATTCAGAAGGAATGCAGAGCACCAATAGTACAAGTATTTTAAAACATTTAAATCCCTAAAGGATGGCTCAAGGTATAGACCAGAGCTAAGTGAGCATTTCAAATAAGTTGTCTATTTAAAGTTAGGGTGACCATACACCCCAGTTTGGCTGAGACAGTCTTGGATTTGGTAGGCCAATTGGTGAATATTGAAACAAAAGCCTTGGAGAGGAGTGCAGGGCACAGTCTGGCAAGGAGATGGAGCAGCATGGTGTGCTAGGCAGGCGGGGGGACAGGCACTGCTGCTGCACAGGAGCAAGGTGGGCAGACTGGAGCAGGTGCCAGCCCACCTGCACATGCCAGGCCCAGTTCCTCCTGAGTGGTGGCTGAAGGTGGGGGGCTGGCTGGGCGGGGTTGGGCACCACTCCAGTGTCCCGGATTTCCTTCAAAGTAATATGGTCCCTATATTTGAAGTAGGCTTGGCTTGTTAATGACAGAGGTGTTACCAGCAGAGAGCAATCCAGTGGCCCATATTAAAAAAATTTGCCTAGTTCCCAGTGAAAAGACAAGAATAAGCACATCGTTACCTTTAACTCTAAATATCCTTTATATTCTTAACAAAGACAAGACTGTAGATGAAAACTAAATTACATTTTCATTCATAGAAATAATACATTATAATTTTATGGCCAGGATCTCATTATGCCAACCAGTGTTAAAACATGGCCTGGGGCAAAATTGAGGTGTGCTGACAGCAGGCAGCATGGAGATTTTGTAAGACCACTTCCTACCTTGTAACTGTTCTATAGATAAATAGACCTGGGGATGGAAGTTCTTTGTCAAACCAGCATCTTTCTGAACATTGATTTTTTTTCTAACCACTGTACTTCCAAAAAAGTGAAGAAATTTCTACAGCCACATGAAATAATGGTTTGTCCAACAGTTAAGTTTTAACATCCTACTTCCACATATGTGCATGCAGATGTATCAGATGCACATGGCCAATTATATAGCATACGCAGCCAAGCTTTTGACCTTGAGCTTGTGATCATGTTGTTGTATTTCACCACTCAACCACCCTAAAAGCCATCAGAAGGCTAGAGGTGGGCGCATGAAATAGGGGCTTTGTGGGCAGGGTGCATATTAAGCAGTAACATGTCTCAGCCAGAAATTCAAGTTTATCATATTTCTTCAAAAAATAAATCTTCTCAAGAGCTGTGGTTGCTCTAGATCTTTGAGAGTCATGATAACTGCTTAAGTTTAGACATCTATCTTTGACCATTTTAGTCCTATTGCACGCTACTACAGTGGGCAAATGGCCAGGGAGGTAATTGGGATTTTGGGATCCTTCTCTTTTGTAGTAGATAGTAGAGAGACAAGGCAGGAAAAAATCCTTATATTAGGCAGAAACTGGTGCTCTTGGCTGTTCCTTTTCTCTGTGGGAAATAGGAGTATTAGAAAAAGATCCCAGCATTCATGTCATGATGTTTAATGCAAGGTCAGTAGTGAATAAAACATCAGCCATTCATGAACTGCTAAGAGATGAGGCCCTGACCCCCTACATACAAGACATGGATGGATGATACTGTAGGATCAGTTTAAGTGTTGTTGCTTTCAGTCAGGTATGTGGTGCAGTGTGGACCAGAGGACTTGTCAGGGACATGGTACAATTATATTGTTTACATTCACCTTAAAAAGAGAGGATGTAGCCAACAACTGAATTTAATGTAATAGTATATCACATGTAAAAGACACAGACCTTGACTGGAAAAGTTCATAATCTGTGTTCGAACAAGATGCAGCAAATTTGTGCTTCCTGCACAGCGTCAGTGTTATTGTCTCACCCTTTGCTATATATTGACGAAGAATCTTGATAGGACTATTCTGAATGTTTCCTAAATCTTATAAAATTTACTCATAAAGCTCAAAACAAAACATTTCAAATACAAATTTCTCAAGTACAGAAAATCAGCAAATTTCAAACAAACAAACAAAAATAAAATATTGGTACATTAATAGTTAGGTTTTGAGAAAAATCAGTTTAGTACAGATTTCAAAGATTTACAGAAGTTTGAGCTGTTACAGAATGTGGCTTTGTAAATTCAACATCCTAAATAGCCATTGAAGTTCAGAAACCCACAAAGTGACGGCCCAATCCTATGAGGTGCTCAGATCTCTGAATTCTGACTGAAGTCTAGGTACCAAATGATTTCAGCACCGTGCAGTTACAGGCTCAAGATTTCACTGGGTGTTTCCAAGATGGTTAAATAATTAATTTTAACCACTGAGCTTCCTGTGCTTCTTTTATACTTAAAATAATATCTTCTATTTACTTATTTTCCATTCTTAGATCTATCTTTGTGACAGTTACCTTTAAAAATTAAGGTCTGCTGCAAATCAATGTCACTTCACTGACTTCAGTAAGATTCAGGCTTTCAAATGTCTCCTAATGCATCAAAGTCTATTCATTATATTAGAATGGGGTGGGGGGAGAAATCAAGGGCTGCAACAAAATTAAAATGACAGTTACCTCTGAGGATGTGGACAAATGAGCAAATTAAAGTAAAATAAAAGAGAGGGAACTTGATGTGCATCAGCTGATTCACAGTAACTGCTCCATATGTCTGTTCTATCCTGTGATACGTGGTGGAAGTTAAGGCACAGCAAGCTAAGTTTTATTTAGGGCAGTGATTCTCAGTCAGGATGGTTGCTGCAAGATCCTATTAAGGTTATTAGCCTTTTAAATTATTTTATTTTAAACTTCCTTTTAAATTATCAGCACATTTAGCTGTGTAAACACTACCAAGTGATTCACAAGATAAACCCAGACATTTCAGATAGGAATCCATAGTGTCAAAAGCGTTTTGGCCTATTGTGGTTTTTCTGAGTTCTTTGCAGCAAAAGAATTGCTCTATTATTTTTCCATAGCCAGGAACAGAATGAAAGCTAAGAGCTAGCATTCTCTGAGGGGGGCCTTGCATTTAACGAAGTGTGCCTTGAGCTTAGAAAAGTTCAGAGCCAGTGATTTGCGGGCTTAACAGAGAAAACACACGAAACGATTAAAGTGGATCAGATTATATCAAGTCAGTTTCTTCCTTGTTTCCCTTTAACTCTGTATAATTTCTTCATCTGTCCAGATCCGGAGTGACCTGGCAAAAATGAACCCCTTGTTAATTTTGCCATTTGTCTGTATAATAGGCCAGATCTTGATCTTCTTTCTATCATTTTAACTCCATTGATTTCTATTTCTGAATTTATTGTCTTTATATGTAAGTTAATTAGTAATATGACTTTTTCATTATTTGATATTTATTTTTTGCACACAAAGAAAATCATTTAGCAATTGAGTCATATTTCATGTTGGATCAAGGAACTGGAAATTAATTCATCTTTTTTTGTCTTCTTCCTGGTTAGAAATTATTTATGGCAGTTCCTGGAACAATGGCATAAGTGACCGCAATATCAGGATCCCTCGCTGGTAAACTTTGTGAGTCAGATTCTGTTCTCAATGGCCGTGTCTACATGAGAAGCTGACTGCACAGTTGTAACTGGAGTTACTGCGCAGTATTGTTACCAAACAGTTTTAGGTGATGCTGACTGCGCAGTAACTCATTACTACTATGCAGTAGTGTCACATCACACAGTATTAACAAGCTACTGTGTAGTCAGTTGTGTAGATGTGGCCAGTGGTTGCAATTAAAGTAAAATTCTGCATCCAGTGGATCACTTGTCAGGAATCTGTCCTATATCTTATTGATGTAGGGTAGTAGGTACAGGAGAGAAACAATAAAACCCAATAAAACAGGAATAATAAAGGTTGTTAAGATAGGAAATTGAAGGAACTCAATCTATTTTATTTATCAAAAGGATTAAGAGGCATTGTATTTACCTTCATATACCATCACAGAGAGCCTACAGGGAACAAACGTATTTTTTAATCTCCCTGCCAGCCCCTGTGCTAGCACCAAGGGGAGTCTAGAGCTCCCCCTGGTGGCAGCAGGGTCCCATTGCAGAGCCCCAGGCAGTGGGAGCAGCTTACTGCCATTAACAGCAAATCTGCTCCTGCTTCCCTGCATGTGTAGACACCTGCCAGGGAGCATTTACTTGCAAGTAGTTTACTCATGAGTAAACTGATCCTGTATCAAATGCATGTGTAGACACACCCACTGAGTGTAATACAACTAGAATTGTGTAATTCTCTGACCACATAATGATCTAATGTTGGTCTAGGTTTAAACTATAAAGCTATGAAAAGATTCAGTATGAAGCTTATGAATCCTATTGTATCTCAAACATACTCTAGATGGTCTAAATGAGCAGTTTAGCCAACCTAAGGTGCATTCTTCCAAAAGAGAATGAACAGACTAAGGAAAGAAAAATGCTTCTTTGTTTTTCTTGTTAGGAGGCAAGATAGGAACGCTTTGTTAACAGCACAATAGGCTAGTTCAGTTGTGCATCAAAAATGTTTGGGGTAATTTATTGTCTTGATTCTACTAACACTTTCAATATGGCCTGTGCCTGTCCTTTTTGTTTTTATTTTTGTCTTGTTATTCAAAGCTATATTGCAACAAATGAGATACTAGGTACAATTTTCAAATACTTCTAAGTGATTCAGGAGCCAATATCTCACTTGAAATGTTACTTATTGACAAAAACTTGGTCTTATGTATTCTAACTGCAAGGTCAGAGTCACCATTCTGTCAACTGATTCTTCAACTACATTTAACATAAGATTCTGTAAAGTTTTATGTAACAAAAAGTAAAGGAATAAGGTGAAAAGTGAGCTTATTCTTCATTATCTGGATTTACTTTTAATTCATATATTTATAGATGCCACAAGATTGCACAAAGTGTAAAACAGTAAAAATCTGGCAAAGTTGTGTACAAGGCTCACGGAGCAGAATGACAGCTTTTATTATCTATTTTGCGCACACTTCACAGAGGTATAAATTTCACACCAATTTTAGGTAGCTGGTAAGGGCTTTGGTGCACAACACTTTTACACCAGTGTAATCATATTTTACTCTGGTGTGAATAAAGGAGATACATGCATGACCTACAGCCCTACACCAATGTACTTAAATCTAATGTAAACTTATCCCAGGAAAAGTCAGGGCAAAACTACACTGGTGTAAGTTACACCGCTGTATTGTGTCTGCAGCTTTCTTGGGGTATGCATTTTCTGTAGACAGCAGGCTGTTACCTGCTCCCCTGTCACCTAGTGATGACATACTAGAATAGTGCTTGTTGCAAGTAGCTACTCCTGGATAGCTGCTTTATCTATCTGTTCCCCATCCCAGTGTAATTTACATCAAGATATAGTGTTGCTGTCAATTACACTGGAGTAAGTACAATGTGTGTGCAGGCCCTAAGCACATAGCTACCTGGAATATGGGCTGTCATTTATTATGGTTATATAGTGTCTAACACAATGAGGCCCTGTTTGATTGTGTGCTACTACAGTATAGTTAAAGTAATATTAAATAGAAGATAAAATTGACTGCATGAGGTTCAAGGCAATGGAGTTAAGTCCAGATCTTCCAGATGAAACTGCACAAGTAGAGGAGTGGCAAAAGTTGTTTTTTATTATTTAAAAGGAAGCAATAACTGTTTCAAACTTTTGCATAATATTCAGATTTTATACCTGCCTTCTTGTTCCTTTCCAGCAGGTGCTGCTACTTCCTACAAAAGCTTTCTTTGTTAAAAGCCAGTCACAATGACTTCATCCTGTAGAAGCTACACGTCCGTTATGGTTTTACTCTAAAGCAGTCATTTGTTGTTTATTCTCTATTCCCCAAGTGATTTATAAGACTGAGGACCAGAAGGAAGAAAACAAAGGAAGATTTTTTTAATGGTGTTAGAGGGTCTAAACCTGCAAGTGCTCTGTGCATAAAACATCCCTTGAAATCAATGGCACTTATTTGAACAGACTGCTTGCAGTCTATTCCGAAGCCTATAGTCAAAGAGATCGTCAAACTGCTCAGGGTAGGCAGTGAAATGCATTAAAGGTTCTTGTAAAACATCAAAACACATACAGAGTTTTCTTAAAACAAAGACAATTTGCAATTTAAAAATGCCAAAGGAAATCAGTAGGCTTCCCACCCTTTTGTGGGCTCTATTTAGTGAAAAAGAGTGACAAATAATAGATTCACACAAAGCACTAAAAAGCCAAGAAGCAAATTCAAGAGGGTTGAAGTGGATAAATGGATAGAGTGATTGTGACAAACCGGACTCTGGTTTTGGGCAGCGCACATTGTCCCCACGTGCTCTGCCCCACTGTTTTTTTGTGCAGGTTTTTTTAACCCTGGGATCTCCCCAGGGCAATCCCCTCCCCCACCCATGCTGCTACCTGGCAGTGCAGAGAACACCTGAATGTGCAGTATGTGGCACTGCAGATGTGTCTGCGGCACCACATACTGCACAGCTGCACTTGTCTGGACATGGCCCATGTTCCCACAAAACTTCTGTTTAAGCCAGTGACCCGAGTAGAAGATTCATATGCTGGATGAGATGCATTTTTCAACAGAAATGTTCTGATCTAGTGAGAGCTTGGCTGGAGATCTAGAGAGCAGAAAATCTCCCAGTTTTACCACTCACCTATCCCCAGACTATCCATGTTGTTCCCATAAACTTCAGTTCCTGTTCTATACAACTCCCTGCTGTGCAACTGTACTAGTCCTACCACCAAGGGGCCCTTTGTGTTCAGAAAGAAGGGGACTGGATTTGTCAATTAATATTCCCTGTAATGTTGTTTTGGGAGCTGTGTAGAGATGAGATTGCATAAAAATGTTAGTGTTGCCAACTCATTATTCTATTACAAGTTTTACGGTAGTTTGGAGTGAAACTGTGGCTCCTCTTAAAGCTCTCATTGACTTCAGTGGAACCCACATTTCATTCCTCATGTTTTATTTAAGACCCCCCGTCCCCATTTCTGAAGACCAATAACCTCCATAACCTCATTTACAAATATTCTAAATGTCTAACCCTCATAGTTGAATGAAAAAGCTTAATAACTGGACCTGAGTGAAACCTAGAGACTCAAAAACCAGAAATACATTAAAGATTCTGAACTTCATTATAATTATTTTAAATCTCATGGGTTTTCAGCCACTCCCAATTTTGCAGATCTGAGACAAGTTCTGAATGTTTGAATTAGCAACATAGCACAGCATGTACAGTGGGCATGTTTGATAAACTCTTAACTAGAACTTGAGAAGATGCTCAAGAAATGAACCCAAATTACACATAGAAACAACAGAGATAAAATGTATCTTGTTCTCTTAATTGATGCTGTTTGTAATTTACGCAAGGTTATCAGTAATCTTCTAAAAGTTATCAATAAGTAACAGTTATACATCCCTGAAGGCCCCAATATATGCCAGTCCAGAAGTATACTCATAGCATTATAGAAAATAAGTTATTGAGGCTTGAGAGGTCATCTAGTCTCTCCTCCAGCCCAAAGGCAGGGCCAACTATCCCAAAGCTATATCTGACAGGATTTGGCTATGCTACTTTTATAAATGTCCAGTGACAGAGGTTCTGCCACATCCTGAGGTAATCTCTTCTAGTGTTTAACTGTCCTTACAGTTATATGCCAGCATATCTTTGTCCTTCAGAGATTTCTCTGTCTCTGTGAATAGGTGTTTGTTCCAGATAAGGAATTAAGATTTTACTTGCCACATTTTTGCTCTATGCAGGAAGATTAATCATACGTATTTAGAATGGTTCCTAGCTCTTTCTGAACGATTTTAGTGACAAATCCAGCAGTATCCTTGTTTAATAAGTTTAAAAGTTACCACTGTTGCTTTTTGACTTTTATGAGTACCTTGTTAGTATGAACGTAGCAATAATGACTCTGAACCTCAGCAGAAATGGGTGGTGATATGTCCTCTCCTCTTCATCCCTATAAGGAGTACCAATCCAGCTGTGACAGACAACTCCTAGCTCAGTCGTTGCAATGAAGATACAGAAGGAAAAGTATTTTTCCACCTTCTCCCTTTTCTTGCCTCTATGTAGGATTTAGCATAGTCAAGCCTTAAGATTTTAAATGTAATTAAAACATAGCAGACAGAAAAAATGGGAGCTGTTTTGAAACTTGCAAGTCCAGATTCAGACTTTTGTGACTTGGGATCATATCTGATAAAATGAATATATAAAACTTATGCCAGAGTGTAAATGTTACATATATAAAATTGGAGGTGCATTATATATAATAACACATCACTTAGATAGCCCTTTCCTTTTCTAGATTTCAAAGCAGTTTACAAAGGCAATTATCATTACTTTCCCTATTTTACAGATAGGGAAAATGAAGCAGAGAGAGAAGAAGGGAGTTGCCAGAGGTTTTGCAGTGAGTCAGTGGCAAAACCAGAAAGGAAAGTGAAATCTCTGGAGCATGAGTGACTGGTGCCTCCCGAATCTGGGGGAGCACTCGCAGAAGCTACTGATGGCAGGGACCCTCTCAGGTGGGGCACCAGCCCTACCGACAGCATCAGTGTTGGCCATCATGGGGACACCGCCCCTTTCGGGGCGGGCACATGCACCCCCGTGCGCACCCTACCAGTCGCCTATGCTCTGGAGGTTCAGGCTGGTGCCCTTTCCCTTGAACCATGCTCCTTACTGATATTTATAATTAACTTTTTACTGACTTGTAATGAACTATTAGTTTTACAGCTTGTTTAAATAGTGGAATTTCACAAACAGAGGACTGAAACTCAGTTTTTGTATGCAGTCATTACAGTGAATTCTATTTCCCTTATGCTTTTAGCAAAGTATCCCTGAAGTTTTAAGTAAAATGATATTTGATTTTAATTAAAACCATTTTCTAACATCACAGAAGATTTTTGTTGGTCCCTTAGTAGTTGCCTACGTCAGTAACTGCATATTGGAGTTGGCAAAAGTAATTTTTGGAAGAACAACCATTGAATTCCTGAAATATCATTGCAAGTACGTTGAGTCAGGAAGTGGTTAAAAGTGAGACAATCTTATCTTAGACTTCACTGTAAGTATAGTTGTTGACTTAAAGCTCTTAGTAAATGATTATCAGAAACCTGTCATGTGTGACAGTGTATTCAAAAAGCATAGCACAAACACTGCTTCCTTTTAAACAGTGTTTATCTGTTGTCATCTCCACCTTACTTCCAGTCCCTCAGAGGAGAACAAAAAGCGAAATCCAGCAGCCAGCATGGAAAACGGAGATTTTCCCAACATGTATGAAAACACAAAGAATGCTAACCTCTATGAAATTCCAGATTCAGAGGAAGAAAAAGGTGATCATCTTTATGACCAAGTCCAGAAAGACCCGGCATCACCTTCCTCCACAGCCACTCCAGAGAGCATGGACATCAGCTGTCAGGACAGCTCAGAAAGCAGCTGCAGTAACTCCGTATCTTCTCATCAAGGAGGTGATGGGGAGGATGGTTCAGCTTCATCTCAGCAGGGTGCTGAAGAAGACCAGGCACGTCAGGAAGAGCTGGAACTGATGAGTCCACGGCAGGATGACAAAGATGTGCAGTCCAAGATGTTTGGAGGTAGAATGCTTTCTCCAACTAATTTCCAACTTCAAAAGTGCCCAAGCCCTTCCACCAGCTTCCCAGTTCCTACTAGATATCCACTTAACAACAACTTGGGAGAAACTGACAACTTAGCAGAGGAAGACTATGAGATTTACCTTTTTGTCAAGGTAAGAACTTGTCTTCCTAAATGTGTATATTATCACTAGAACCAGACTCAATCCAGGTATTGACTTACAGCGCTAAAATGTGAGTGGCACAAACTAGGTTCTGTTCCTCTGTGCTGCTGTGGATAGACTCCTTCCCCGAGCTAGCTTGTTTAAAGCTGGTTCTGGCATCTCTGCACTTCACTGCAGTTTGCAGTTTAAACATAACTACTTTTTCCTTGTAAAATGGGGAATACACTGCTAACTCACTTACATATGTTACTTTGAGGTCTAGGGATGAAAACTACTATGTGGACCTGACTTAAGTGATTAAAGACATAAAGCCAACAAAATACTCCTATTCAGCAGGCAGTGGGTCATTAATACTGTAGAGGAAAGCCAGACTTTCTTTTTAAGAGTAGCAATAAAATGCTATTTTAAAATCTTCTTTAAAACAGATTCTTCTTATTTTTTGCAATGGTTGGATTAAGCTATTTCTGTATTCAAGTTGTACATGAATCAATAAAAAGT
>NW_005842296.1:1265498-1269221 GCF_000455745.1 Alligator sinensis | reverse complement strand
TTCCCTAACATAGATAACACGTTGTTGGAGTCTCTAAATCTTAGTCACCTAAGTTGTTAAATAAACTATATGCTTTACACCTTCATCTTCACTATTTAGTAAACTGCAAACAAGACTCCAGGCTTTTGCTCCATTTTAACAATCTAGGGATCATATCCCAATCCTTTTAATCATTCTGAACAGCACCTTCATGGACACTACCAGTGATGTGAATAGGATAGGATGTTTTGGGGAGTTCGGTAGTATCCAACTCAAATGAGGTGATCAGAATTAGCCCTCAGTAGCCTGAGTGCTTTGAAAGTAGAACCAGAGATCAGTTTACCACTAATGGTGAGTAATACTGTTAGCAGTGTCAGCAGTTGATATTGAAGTTATTTAAGCAAGAACATATAATGACCTTTGCATTGAAGTAAGATAGCGATTATCTGTTACAAGCCTTATCAGGTACAATGATGGTCTCTCCTTAGTTAAGATTGTACTCAGCTTCCATTCTGTAGCCCCTATGCCTTTGGCTTGAAAATTACCACATTTACTTAGAGAGGATATAAGGGAACATTTATGGAAAGTATAATAAGAATCATCAAATTGTCTTTGAGTTACAAATCGTCAAAAATTCCTGTGGTTTGAAAGTGTTTTTGTTTCTTTATTTCCCTGCAAATAAATATGTCTTGCTACTCCACCACCACCTATCTTAGTCATAGTTATATCTCTGAAAAAAGCATATACAGTAAAATCCCTGTTATCCAGCATTCTGCTATCCGGAACACTCTACTAACCAGAATTTCCGGTACTAGTATTAACTTTTTATTAATCATTTTTTAAGAACAGGAGGGATGATTAGTTCATTTAATCTGATGTTGTACAATACAGATCATAAACATTCACCCGGTTACACAGCGATTTGTATTTAATGAAAGCAAATCTTGACAGGCATCTAATTTTGATCTGATTGAATTTATGATACAGTTACTCCACCATTTCCCTTGATGTGAGAGGTTTCTGTCATGGCCCTCAAAGTGTAGTATATGTGAAAACATTTTTTTTGGTTGTCTGATTACTGCTGAGAAAGAACGTAAGAACCTATGGATAATTCCTTACAGAGTTGTCCCTGTACTGATAAGAATGTGTTAATTATGTGGGCACTCTAAGATTTATGATGCTCCCTATCATTTGATTTCCTTGCTTTTAATTGTGCTTTGCTTGTTCAATGAATCATTAATATACATTTTGTTTCTTTAGCAATCTTAAATTGTTTTTGAAATTACATATTTTGATTTTGGAATAACTGTTAACTGCCCCGCAATTCATTCTTGCTGGCTTTGGTTCAAGAAGGCTTTTCCTTCCCTTTCCATGTAGGAAAAAAAAGTTATATACACACAGAGAATCCCTTTCATCCTGGGATCTTGGGAGGGGAATCTTCTGCAAGAGTAAGAAGAATGGCAGCTTAAAAAGGGTCAACACTTAAAAAAGTTAAGGGACAAGCTGTATTACTCTTCTACCACCACTGAATTTTGCACATAAGCAGGTGAACATCTGCTGTAAGAGCTTCCAAACCATTGTCCAGAGAGAGGCTGGTGCTGTTACTGTTCCTTGAGAAACTAATGATCTTGCAGAAACGTGTCTTAATAAGTTAGTGGAAACATTTTTTGCCTTCTCATATTGTTGTAATCAAGTATTAACTCTACTGAGGGCAGCATAAAACACACTATCTTTTGTTCACTTGGAGAGCAAAAGGCAGCGGGTAAACCAGGTAGGTACATATTAAAGTAATACAGAACAAAAACTGTGAAATAGCCCTCCCCTTCTGTTATCTCCATTACATGTCAGAAATGAATCTGGGGGCAGCCACAACAATGAATAATTAAAAATGTCCTATTTATTTCTATTGGAACGCCAGCCCACCAAAGCCCAAGGCCAGTGTGCACTGATACAGTGTAGCCCGAATGAAGAAATAATAAAAACACAACAAAATCAAAGTTGTAGTAGCTTATTGTATTCATACTCTGCTCTCTTAGTAGCCTTCATCACCCACTTGGTTTTAGCTCTTACTTGGTTTTACCACTCCTTCTAATTCTCCCAAAATGGATTCTGCTCAGATCTTCTTTCCCTGCTTGTGTTGTACTTGTCTGTGACTTCCATCATGGCTGAATTCTTTTTTCTGTGTAGGGATGTCATGCTGGGCATCTGCTACAGGCCACCAAACCAGGAGGAAGAAGTGGACAAGGCCTTCTTTTAACAATTGACAGAAGTGTCCAAATCATAGAACTTGGATCTCATGGGGGACTTTAATTGTCAGGGCATCTGCTGGGATTAAAACCGCAGCTTGGGTCACCTCCTCTGGTTTTCTACCCTCCTCCTGGACTCTGTTCTATCTCACATAATACAGAATTATTATGTAACTAGCCAATTGCTCATCAAGAATGATGGGGAGGGGGGCACAGGTGGGGACGGAGCACTGCCACCCACCACCCCGTGCCACTGCTGCCTCCCAGGAAGGGTGGGGGGGAAGCTTGCCTCACTATCCCCTTCATCCCACTCCACCAGCACTCTGCACCACTGCCGCCTCCAGCACCACTGGCCTTGCCTGCCTCCCCAACCCTCCTCCTCGGAGGCCTGCTCCCTCCCCTCCATCCCCACCGTCATGGTGGCATGGGATTGCAGAGATGTGGTGGGATAGTTCATATGATTGGAGTATCATTGCCCATGAAATGATAACGTTCAAGATTCTAAGAGCAGGAAAGAAGAAGACTTCCAAAAAGCAGACTTTAACAAACTCAGGGAACTGGTGGGAAGCAACTGGGAAACAAGTCTGAGTAGTAAACTGCAGTGCAACAAAAGGCACTAAGTCTTGAGTTTCACAAACAGCTGCCTGTGCTTTAAAGAGACCCTTTTAAGGGCAAGGCAGTAAGTAAGCTACCCCAATGTCCCAGAAGAATGAGAAGTGCAACAGAAGCCAGTCTGGCTAGACTGTCTCTTCAATGACTTGAACCTCAAAAAGAAAGCCTACAAAAAGTGGAAACTTGGTCATAGTACTAGGGAAAAGTATAAGAGTATTGAGCATGCAGTGAGAATATTAGGAAGGCCAAGGCACAATTTGAGATGTAACTGGGAAGAGCTATAAAAGGCAATGAAAAGTATGCCAAATGTAAGAAGATGACCAGAAAAACCATAGTTACCTTATTGAATTCAGAAAGGAATCTAGTTGTGGATGATGCAGAGAAGGCTAAAGTATTAAATAGCTTTTTCATTTCAGTCGTTACAAATAGGAGCAGTTATCAGATGATGAAGGCAGTTGGCAGCAACGATAGGGAGGGAGACAAACAACCTAGAGTAATGGCAGAACAGGTTTCATAGTTTCATAGTAGCTAGGGTCAGGAGGGACCTGAACAGATCATCTAACCTGACCCCCTGCTATAGGCAGGAATGAATGTTGGGTTCACAATACCCCAGACAGGTGATCGTCTAACCTCCTCTTGAATTTGCCCAAAGTAGGGACGAGGACCACCTCCCTGGGAAGTTGGTTCCAGATTTTGGCCACCCCAACTGTAAAATATTGCCTTCTGATCTCCAACCTAAACCTATTCTCCATCAGTTTATGACCATTGTTCCTCGTCACCCCAGGTGGTGCTGGGGAGAAAAGAGCTCTGCCTATTTGCTGTTGATCCCCCCTGATGAGCTTGTAGGCAGCCACCAGGTCCCCCCTCAGCCTCCTCTTGCTGAGGC
>NW_005842296.1:1234452-1265265 GCF_000455745.1 Alligator sinensis | reverse complement strand
TGGGCTCCCATCTCCTCTACCTTCTGGGCCCTTAGTGCCTCCCCCACTAGTCTCCTAAGCTCATTGAAGTTGGCCCTTCTGAAGTCAAGGGCTTTAGCCTTGGTGTGAGCCCTAGATGCCCTGCGTTGGATAGTGAAATCCAGCAGGTGATGATTGCTATTGTCCAGGTGGTCAAGGACCTGCAGTCCCCTCACCAGGTCATTCCCTGTGGCCAGGACCAGGTCCAGCAAAGCGTTACCCCTAGTGGGGCTGTGTACTTCCTGGATAAGGTGAAGGTCCTGTGATACAGCCAGGAACCTACGCGAGTGGTCAGACCTGGCTGTCTGCTCCTCCCAGCAAATGTCTGGGTAGTTTAGGTCACCCATGACAATAACATCCCTTGACCTAACCGCCTCCATAAGCTGACTGGAGAAGTCCTGGTCTAGCTCTTCCCCCTGGTTGGGTGGTCTGTAGTAGACACCCACCTTAAGGTCCCTTTTGCCACGCCCCCCCTGTAGTTTGACCCATAGTGTCTCTGCCCGACCCTCCTTTAACCCAAAGCTAATCCTTGATGATGTGAGGTGCTCTTTGATATAGAGCGCAACCCCCGCACCCTTCCTCTCTGTCCTGTCTCTTCTATATAGGGTGTACCCCCAAATGCCCACCACCCAGTCATAGGTAGGGTCCCACCAGATTTCTGTGAGCCCTACTAAGTCTGGGTTCTTACTTGCAATCAGGAGGCATAGTTCCTCCTGCTTACACCCCATACTACGAGCATTAGCATAGGTTAGGGAACACTAAGAGAATCCAGATACTTTCAAGTCAGCAGGGCCAAATGGGATGCACCTGAGGGTACTGAAGGAATTGGCTGAGGTCATTTCAGAGCCATTAAGTATCCTCTTTGAGAACTCATGGAGGTTGGGTGTGGTCCCAGATGACTGGAAAAAGGCAAATATAGTGCTCATCTTTAAAAAAGGGAAGAAAGAGAATCTGGACAGTGGCATAACTAGGGAGTGGCAGAAAGGGCAACTTCTTCAGGTGCCTATTTGGGGGGTTGGGAAAAAAAAAGCAGATGCTGCTGGCAGCTGTGCAATTGTAATTGTGACTGCAGCGGCAACTGGAAGTCACCACTACACTTGTGCTCTGGGCACATGGCTGCATCCCTACACTGCTGGATCTAGGAATTGCAGACTAGTAAGTCTGACCTTGATACCTAAAAAGATCATGAAGCGGGTCCTTAAGGAGTCTATTGTGAAGCGTGTAGAGGACAAAATGGTGATTGGAACAAACACCATGAATTCACCAAGAGCAAGCCATGCCTGACAAATGTGATTTCTTACTATGATAAAGTGACAGGCTCTGTTGATGTGGATGTGATATACCTTGACTTCAGGAAGGCTTTTGATACTGTCTCCCAGGACATTCTTATTAACAAGCTAAGGAAATACAGACTAGATGAAAGAACTAAAATGGATACATAACTACTCTATCTGGATCTTCCTGCTCAGTGAGTGGTCATCATGACTCAATGTCTAGATGGGAAGAGGCATCAAGTGGGGTTCCTCAGGGGTCTGTCCTGGGTCTAGTGCTCCTCAAGATCTTCATTATGGATTATGGGATTGAGTGCATGGTTAGCAAATTTGCAGATGACACCAAGGGGTACAGTATTGCAGAGAGAGACCTGGCGCTTATAGTAGACCATAAACTGAATATGAGCCAACAGTGTGCTCTTGTTGAAAAAAAATGCCAACAGTATACTGGGTTGTATCAACAGGAGTGTCACTTGCTAATTAAGGGAAGTGATTCTTCCACTCTATTCAGCACTGGTGAGGCCTCACTAGGAGTATTGTGTCCAGTTTTGGGCCCCACACTTCAAGAAGGATGTGGACAGATTGGAAAGAGTCCAGAGCAGAGGCCTGAGAAGCAAGACTTATGAGGAAAGGCTGAAAAAGCTAGAGGTATTTAGCCTGGAGAAGAGAAGACTGAGGGGGGATTTTATAACAGTCTTCAAGTACCTGAAGGACAGTTATGGAGAGGATGAAGCTGGGCTTTTCTCTTCAGCCATAGGGGACAAGACTAGGAGCAATGGCTTCAAGCTACTTCAGGGGAAATTTAGGTTGGAGATTAGAAGGAACTTCCTGGCTGGGTGGCCAAGAATTGGAATGGGCTACCTAGAAAAACCAAGAAATCTCCATTCTTGGAATTTTCAAGACAGCTGATGTGGTTTACTCAAGGTGGATCCAGCCCTGAGCAGTATGCTGGACCTTGTGAGTTCCCTTCCAGCCCTACTTTCCTGTGATCCTGTGACCTTTGATTGGAGCCTCTGGCTCATTCTCAGGGGTGACTAAAGTGATAGGTCAGCCTTATCTTGTTCAGATTTGACGGCTGGTTGCTTTGAAAATGTTGTCATCCTGCTGTCTCCTATAAATTGTATTAATGATAGAAGGACCCTTTGCTTTGGGCAACAATAACTGTTACCACTACACATAACATTTCCTTCTAGGCAGCAGTGACTCTTCATGCCTTACCAGAGATGGCTGCTGACTGGGTATCAGAGAGAAGTAGTAGGAAATCAGAATGGCAACAAACTCATTGTATACAATAGCTTTAGCAAAATTGAAATTCTGTTTAGAATAGAAAATTAAGTTCAATATCTCAGATATCACTCTGCTCTAAATGTGGATAAGCACTGACGTGTGTGTAGATACAGTATCAGTAAGGCCCCAGACACATGTTCAGGATGCCATGGTATCTAATGCACAATTGCAACAATTACACTTCCTGTTATGCTACATTTGCATGGCAGGAGGCACGACTGTGGGATTGGGGATCTGATCTCCATCACACCATATTGCTGGTGCAAGGTGAGAATGGGATCGTGACCCTGGGCTCCCCCTGCAACCAGCAAGTAAGAGGGCAGTCATCTGATCAGCGCTCCCAGCTTCGGGAGCATATCAGAGTCAAAGGCTCTGATGTACCCCAAGGCTGGGAGCACTGATCAGCTGAATGCCATTCTCAGCTTCGGGGGTGCAGTGGAGCCCTTGACTCTGGGAGCCCCAACCAGCTGCCAGACGCCAGCATGTGTCGGAGTTAAGGGCTCTGGAGGCTTTGAACCCAATCAGCCTCTGTTCCTAGTGCCTGGGTTGCAGTGGAAGCAAGGACTCCTGTGTACCCCCATGGCTGGGAGTGGCAGCTGATTGCGGCTCCCAGCCTCAGGAGCACATCAGAGCCCTTGACTTCAAAGTGCCCCTGAAGCTGGGAGTGGCAGTCAGCTGATCTGTGCTCCCAGCCTCAGGAGCTCATGGGATTCATGGGCTCCCATGTGCTCCTAAGGCGGGGAGCCCTAATCAACCTCTTTGAGAACTCATGGAAGTTGGGTGGCCACGTGTGCCATTTAAGGAGTGCTGGGAACCAGTCACAAGGTTATCACACATTTTGTGTATTAAATTTGTGGCTTATTCTTTGTTTTATTCTACCATTAAGTGCATTAAATGGTAACCTGGTGCCACACTAAAATGTGATTAACTAGTTATTTGCATCTGAAATGTACCATATGGCAGGGGCCTCCAACTCATTTACACCTGACATTGTCTTATACAGTTTGTTCTCATCTTTTTATTAGTAAAGGCACTCAGAAAATGTTCAAATAACAGTAGGCCAATATGCTACTGAATTCATTTTTCATTGAATTTGAGTACTCCGTGACTTTTGTCAGCTTCATAGACTTGTTCATGATTTACAGTACAGTAGCTGGGAGGAGGCTTGAGCATTTTGATAAACATCACAGGCTCACTGTACCTCTGATAATAAAGAATACAATAAGTGGTGGCCATGGAAACATTTGTGAATTCAACATGTCTGAACTTGTCACAACCAACTAGCAAGTATTTAACAAGGCTGGGGTTTTCTCAAACAAAAGCCTTTGAAATCTGAACAGAAATAGGACCAATGTTCAAGCTAGGATACTTGCCACCTGGGGCAGCCTGACATAAATGCAGCATTTGTTTAGAGATCCAGGTCCACAGTCAGTGCAAATTGCGGGCATCTTTTATCTGCAGCCTGGGTTCCTATTCAGTAGTATTTATGTGTTCTGTGTTTGAACAATTCTTGGCGCTAATCAGACAATTTATCTCCCTGAATTATGAGGGCTTTATTTAGCAGCCTTCAACTTATATCAGTCTTGGCTTAGTGGGAAAATTTTAAACAATATCGTCTCTGGTTTTAAATAGTTCCTTGAGAGGCTTATATTCTCCCCATTCAGAAACCTGGACTTTAAAAAGCATGTTTCCACATAATCCACCTCCAGGATCTGAGCAAAAGGAGGACTCCTCTACATGTGATTGGTAGAGGTCTTGTCACTTCTGTCAGCACCCTGTAAAGCAATTCAAATTCCATTTAGTGGTGAGCAAGGATGCTATGCTTTTGCAAGTTACAGTATATTTAACATCAGCCTTAGCAGGGGCTATGTTAACATGAAGAAAGAACAAAGAATTCAAAGGATGCAGAAAAAGTAGGATCTGAGGAAGGAATGAGGGTGTGAGTTTGGATGTGCTAGAGAAGGGGATGTCATAGACAAAATCTCTTAAAATAAATTGTTGCAAAGAAAATGACAGTTTGGTATCCAAAGAGGTTTGGAAGCTTTGAGTTTGACCTGAGTGCTATTTTATAGACCTCATCATATTTCTAAGTGTATTCTCCTGGATATTTTCCTTTTCCTTTAAAATGTAGAGTTTTTATAAAATATCTTTTATTTTAAAATCAATCAAACAGCCAAATAGCAAGAAGCACAAAGCAAATTCAGCCCTCTTCATATGAGCATTACTGATGGCTGTAGCTGTTAGCTGTAATATTCTGAGAGCTAAATACTTTTCTCCTTTACGTGACTTCATGCATAGAAAATGCACATATGAATCCGGGGTCAGAGAATAGCCCTGGATGCTTTGTAGATAAGCATTTAACTTCCTATCTCTTAATTGTTTCCTTTGAAATTATTAGATATTTTAATTGCTTTTCCAAGACCTTTAACAGCTATGAAGGAAGGCATATTTACTGTCATACCTGTAACAGCTATTAAGGAAGGCATATTTACTGTCCTAGAGACCAATCCTGCAAGATACTGATTTCCTTCAGCTCCTTTCATAATTTAGTGGGAGTTGAGGACACTCAGTACCTTATTCGTCATTGGACTATTACAGATTCAGAGTGCAATTGCTGAACTCTAGTGAATAAGAGTCTGTTCAGAATAGATGATTATGGGAACAGGCACTTTAATCACTGACGGGTGAAATTTTACTTACGGAAACCATATGCAGTTCTGTTTATTACTTTTCTTACAACCTATGAAATAATGGAAAGTCTCTTGAGAGAGTTTTGTTTTGAAATATTTATTGATGCTTGAGGTCAATAAATCACATTGCAAATATTTAGTGCTATGAAATTAGCTCAAAGAGAATGTACAAACAGCAGTGTACCCAAATGGATACTCCTTACCCATCTAAAACTAGAGACAGTTTTGGTGCTCCTGCAAGCAGGAGTGTTTGAACGCTAAATAGAGATAGATGGAAGGTGATTAGATCACTGAGTCTAGATTAGCATTTGTAATTTGTGATGGGATTTTTATGTGGACAGTTTCTGCTCATTCTAGGAAAATCTACATGAATGTGAGCAACTACTTTTCATGTTTTTGGCCAGATTCCAATTTCAAATGCTGCTCTGCTTCAGGGGCCACAGTTTGCAGACAAAAAGTAATTGTAGGTGCAATTTTGAGCATGTGCTTGTCTGCTGGCGCTGTTACATGTCTAAGTACCTTTTTTGCAATCGAGGCAGGCAGGGTTCTTTGGGTAGATGTGATATCTTTTATTAGACCAACTAAATAGTTGGAAAAAATTCTTTGCAAGCTTTCGGTCACAAACACCCTTCCTTAGGCATTGGGAGACTCTGCAATCAAACCATGTGTAGGGCAAGATCCAGAGGGACATGGCAAGTGCTTAGGTACTGCAGTATCTAAAAATGAGGTACATGGTCGCAGCAGGGTGAATGAAGGAAACAGGTCCCAGTTGACAGAGAAAGTTAGGTGCCTCTAAATGATAATTTAGAGTGAATGGAGAGAGTTAAGCACATCAGAAAGACGATCTACAAAAGTCCCCAGGCTGATCAGGGTTCTGCCTAGTGTTAGCCAACAGGGAAATGCTGAGTACAGGGAGAGGTCTGCCTCTCTGTAACATAAGAATGTGACTTGTTGCTTGCCAATGGGTTCCTCTGTCCATCTCGTATCCGGAGCTGGAGTCCTCTGATGGAAGGCACCTAACTAGACAGGACTTTTTTTAGATACCGTGGTGGTGGTACCTTTTGTATTAGTAGCATAGAAGTTATAGCACTAACCAGCACATGGAAATCTGGTTTCTAGTCCATTCTCAGTCTTCCCCTTGAACCTCAGGGGATTCAAAATCATTCCTCTCACTTCCCAGGAGAGTGATTGAACTACCTGTCTATAGAATAGTCTTGGAGATAAGCTACCCTCTTCTACCCTGATGAAGCTGACTCAATGTTCAGCCAAGAATTCACAGATGCACAGAAGTTTAGGCCTGGAAGGCACCTCTTGAGACCATTGGGTCCAGCCCCCCTGGTCTGGACAGGAAAGACTGCTGGGGTCAAAAAACTCCAGCAAGGTGTGCGTCCAGTCTCCTTTTGAAGATCTCCAGGGTAGGTGCCTGCACCACCCCCGCTGGGAGTCTGTTCCAGAGTCTGGTCACACGAACTGTGAGGAATGCAGGAGGAGAGCAAGCAAGAGAGAGTATGCTTGCTCCTTCCACTTAGCTTAGTGGTTAAGACATTCAGCTGCGAAGAGGGAAGAGCTGGGATTCAGTCCCTGCTTTTAGTATTTCTCTTTTTCATCCAATTAATGTCTAAAGAAGAATGCACAAAGAAGTCAGATTCTATTGTCTTAATGGGTTTTGTGGCCACTGGAATGGCATTTGTCAGATTGCTCTTTTAGACTTTGGCATCTTAGTTGTGTTTCTGGATCCTACCTGTAGGCTTTTGTTTGATTCAGTTGCTTCAAGTAGTAAGTAAAACTACATCTTCTAAAACTTTATCTTCTCCATCAAATATTGCAGTTACCAAAAAAAAGGTTTGGGTAAGGCCGGATTTAATTTTTTTCTTTTTGTATGTAGATGTAATAGTATTTGGATGTACCTGCTATTTAAGATTTTAAGAGTGGTTCCCAAAACACTAGTTAAATCTTCACCAGTGCCAAGGAAAGCAGAGTAATTACTTTCCATTTCTTACGTATGGCACTTTTGTTAATACATGAACTGTTCAATGTGTATAATGGCATTAGAACTGACCCCTTGTTTAATAGACTTTATTCAGGGTATTTTTGTATCTTTGTTTTGTTCTTTCAAATTTTAATTCTATATGGATTCTAGATATATTCCGGACAAAGCTCATCTCATCGTTCTGGTATTGTCCCAATAAAAGTTTTTAACCCTGAGTAACCAAGACCATATTTTGAAACTTCATCACTTTTTCTCTGTTTGGTAGCAGTCATAGGTAATACAGTAGCTGCATAGTTAGCATCTACATTTAGACTTCAAGAACATTATGTTTCTTGTAATCTTGAGGCCTGATCGTGATCTTACATGGTTGGAAACAGGAGGCTGATTATCCTTTAAGTCTTAACATCTACCCATAGCAGTCACATCAACCTTTTGCGTAGAGGAAAATTGGGCTGTTTCTCTTTTTACAGCTTGATTTACATTTATCTGAGATATTGTGTGTGGGTGAGAAGATTAGCGAATGGCAATTCTGTCAGAGAAAACATCCAATTCATAATTACCAGACTATCTTTTATGAACAGAATGTGTGCTTTAGCAGCAGGGCACAACATTTTGCTTAATCTTTTGGGTACAAAGGGTAAAAAAGCTTTGCTTGTGACCTCCATTGAATACATGCCCTGTTTATGCACTGTGCAGATGGGCCATTTCTGCTTCTGGAACAGTCCATGAATCAATGCACAGCCGACAGCACCGTGCCGCCTTCAGCAGTTGGTTCCAACAGCGACTACAGCTTGGTATAGCACAGTAGCATAGCAACAGCTCTAAAATATGGAGCTGCATTGTTTAGGAGGCTATTACTAGGCTGAGATTTCAGTGACAGCAAATGCTGTGCAAGTATGTTGGTCATAGTCAAAGGAACCTGAAACGGGAACACAGTATTTCCCTTTCCTTACTTTCGCTCTATTTTTTCCCAGCTCTGTTTTTGACATTTTCCATCCCATACAATGCCAGCATGTGAGTTGCTTCCATGGGGTTTTAATGGAGCGGAAATTAATATTTTTATTTGTAGCGTGATTACTTCCTTGTTGATGACGTCACTAAGGGTGAAATCTATGGAGTGATGCTGTGTGCAATTAAACGGTTGGGGCCTCCCACCCCAAAGGTGGCTGCATTTTATTGGTCACTGAATTGATTTCTAACTGAGCATCATTATAACCTTATTGTTTGCCACCTGAGCCGCATTAATATGTGTCATCCTACATTTAGAATAGATGATGCTGTACAACAATCCCTTCGGTCATGGCAAATGTTTATTTTGTAATAGTGCCCACTGTATATTAGTTTCTTATTATTTTCTATTATTTTAACCAAAGCAGTGCCTAAGGGCCAACCAAGGGGGTATTTCATTGTGCTAGATGCTGTATAAACACAGAGTAGTTGACAGACCTGGTTTCCAAGAGTTTACAATCTAAACAGACAAGACAGACCCATGGTGGGGGAAGGGGCATAACAAAACAGGCAATGTGATGTGTATGTGTAAAGTTCATTGGGATACTGCTAGACCATGCATGCTGGACAAAGTTTGTTCTTTATATTAAAAAACAACAACAAAACTCAGGCATTTGAAGACTAAATTTTGTTCAGTTTATTCAGATTATCAATAATCCAACAGATTATTCAGGTTTCTTTTGTGTTTTCAATGTCTTGTGATTAATGAGTCATGACCAAACATCCTAATGCTGGATACACAGGCAAATAATTGGATGTCCTGGTTTAGTTCAAATACAAATCATCATTTAGGATTATTTAATCTGGAGAAGAGAAGGGATTTGATAATAGCCTTCAAATACCTGAAAAGGGTGCTTATAAAGAGAATGGTAACGGATGATCCTCTGTGGCGTCAGGGGACAGGACAAAGAGTAATGGTCTCATATTTCAGTAAGGTAAATTTAGGATGGGTATTAGAAAGAACTTGCTCACTTTGAGAGTGGTTAATCATTGTAAAAGACTGTCTAGAGAAGTCGTAGAATCTCCATCCTTAGAAGTTTTCAAGATCAGGGTAGACAGGCATTGTCTAGGTACTCAATATTTTGGCCCTATGAGCCTTATGAGTGGTATGGGGCTAGTCTGTGGGCTGGATTGGACCCTATACAATGGGATTAGACTCTAGGGCCCCTCAGTGCTTCCATCTAGCCTCAAACATTGGGATCAGGCCCTGGGGCCCCATGCCATCTTCACCCGGGCTTGTGTTCTGGGATTGGGTCCTGGTGCCCTACGTGCCAGGATTAGGCCCTGGGGCCTTGTACCACCTCTGCTTGACGCATGCATTGAGATCAGCCCCTATGCACCCAATTTAGTGAACAGGACCATGGTCCATGGGGCTCCCCAAAGACTTGTGGGGAGCCCTGCAAGCTGAATGACATGGTACCAAGGGCCAGATCCAGCCTACAGGCTGGCAGTTGAGCACCTGTGGTCTAGGGTGTTAGACAGGGATGGTTCTGCTTGAACAGGGAGTCAGACTAGATGGCCTCCTGAGGTCCCTTTGAGATCTATTTTTTTATGGTTCTATTGCATACCTCAGCCCTTTTCCCTGAATGAAATCCATAGCCATTCTTTTGAAAAAGGATAAAACTTGACTAAAAACCTCTAACATCTCCTTTTCATTGGCTCTGAGGGAATGAACAGAACATGAAAACTCTTACAGAAGATCTCTACATCTGCCTTTATTTCTCAAATACACTTGCTTAGTTATTAGTTTGTATTTTAGGGGCTTATTTAGCAGAACCAGCCAACTGAAATTGCACTTCCCAAGGTCTGTGCTAGATATGGTTTATGTAAAATTTTAACTGTTCAAAGAATCTGTGTAGTCATTTTGGATGTGCCTGATTGATGTGCCTGATTGAGAATCTGTGGCTGAGCCAGGAACAGAACATTGCACTTTGGCCCACAGTTATCTGGGCAACATAGACTCTGAGAGAGGTGGATAATTTCATAGGAACATAGGCAAAAGGCAAGGATTTGTGGGGGGGGGCGTTATCTTTTATTGGATCAATTGCACGGTTAGAATAAAGTTATACAAGCTTTTGAATGCAAGACATTCTTCATTGGGTCTGAAGAGGGAAGCAAGCACAATGAATGTTAAGAGCCAAGAGTAGAGCTGTGAAATTGGAGGCAAGAGGGGAATTTCCAGGACAAACGGGGTGCTTGCAGATGCTAATAATAATAATAAATGACTCTTTAATTTAAACTCGGCATGTTCCCACACTGAGCCCTGCACATGCCCAGAAGAGGCTGCACATTGCTTCAACCCAGTTCGCCCAACATCTGTAAAGATTGGGAGCATTAGTGGGGCTTTTTTGGCACTGTTACCTAATCGCAGATTGAATCAGCTTTAGCTAAAAGCACCAAAAAGCCCTGTGGGAGCACCCAGTCTTTACAGATGCTGCAGAGCCAGGTTGAAGTAATGTATTACTGCTTCCGGTAAAGTGCTTTTTTTTTTTAACATTTGCAAGCAGCCACAATTAGCAAAAGAAAATAAGCTGATTGTGGAGAGATCAAAATCTATCAACTAGGAAGGAGGTCATTAATACCTGTTGTGTATAGGAAGAAATTCAGGAATCAGGTAGACTATAGTGTATAAAAAAATCAATATCAGAGTTCAGTCCTTGATTCTTAGTGTCCAACCAGCTTATGAATTTTTGTTCCTGAGTTCACCTTTTAGAGGTGTTTGGTAGATTTCCCATGAGCATGAGGATAGCGAGGTCAGAAAGGGAACAACTGTTCTGTGGAAAATGTGCTCCTAGTGTTGTATGTGTGTGTCTCTGTCCTTTGTATTTTTTCCAGTGAGAGTTCATTCTGATGCGTGGTTGTTATTTAGTTTCACATATACAGTTACCATGCAGGCATTTAGTGCATTGGATCAGATATATCACATTTTGGGAAAGGTATGTATAGGACCCATTGATTCTGATGGGTCTGTTGTGGGGGGTGTTGACTGTCGTGGCAGTAGATGTGTGCTGACATGTATTGCTAAGGCAAGGTTTCAATGTCCCATTTGTTTTCTGTTGAGCAGTTTGCTTCTAATGATGAGTTGGGCAAAGCTGGGGGTTGCTTGAAAGCCAGGAGCAGAGGGCCTAGGAATATTTCTCTCAAGGTCAGATCTTTGTTGAGTATAGGTTGCAGTTGTCTGATGATTCTTCTATTGGTTCCAGTGTGGGCTTGTAGGTGACTCCCCAGGTGTGTGGTCACAGCAGGGTTTCTCTTTGTATTATAGCAAGTTACTGTGGGGTACTGTGTGGCTCTTTCAAGGACATGGTCTGTTTCTCTACTGGTGTGTCCTTGTTGCATAAAGGAAAGTTTTAGGCTGGCTGAGTGGCTGTCGCAAGTGTTCTCTTCAGAGCAGATGTGGTGGTATCTGAGGGTCTGACTATAGAGTACAGCTTTTTGGTCTGCTTGTGGTGATTACTGTTCTTATGGGCACGCATATAGTGGTCCATGGGTTTTTTGTATATGGTGGTTTGTAGGGTGCCATCTTGGTTGTGGATCTTGGGGGCTAGAAAGTTGATGTTGGTGTACAAGTTTTCCAGAGAATACCAGTGGGGTAACTACCAGAAAGCTACTCAGTATTCCATTGGAGGTCTCACCAGTGAAAAATGGAACTGATAATCCCTTCTCTCTGCTGGAAACACCTCTCCTTATGTATCCGTGAATTCACTTGCCTTCTCCATGACTGTGTCACATTTCAGAAGATTTCTTTAAAAATGATTCTAAATTATATTCTAATACAGCTCGACAATCCCGACCATATTAATCATTAATTGTTATTGGATAAGCACGTTGTTGTATGTTAGATAAACTGGGATGAGCAAACATCAGTCCAACACTATGGGCAAATTATCTTCCCACCACATGCTTTCCTTTCAATAGCAGAGTGCTTTCTCTGCTATTGCAGAGTGCAGAGTCCTTTCTGCAAAGTGCTAAGGACTTTCAGTTACAACTAACATCTTAAAATGTTGAGATTGCTCATCATCTCAAAGGTTTCCATCCTGAATGATAAGCTCTCTAGTTCCATTTTTCCAAGGCTTCTCTCCTGGTTCTTATTTCACACTTGTTAGGGTTATTCCCCTATATACAATATCTCTGTGTTTGCACACTTTTAGCCTCTGTAAATAGAACCTTAGCACTGTATCCACACAGATTATTTAAGATGTGACTGAGAGGTAAAGTAAAGAAGGAGCTTTTATGCTGAAATACAGATGAACCTGGCCTCTGTTCTTCCCACTATACAAGTGAAATAATAGTGTTTCCTTAAATCGTATGGAGCTCTATACAGTACTTTATTGCTTGGATCAATTTTTCATAAACTCTAGTCACAGACATTCATGATCATTCTGTATTTTGATAATTTTGATATTCGTGTCAATAATTGTAATATTGACACCTTTTGGCTTTGCATTTGGGTGAGCCCTCATTTTCCAGAGATGGCATATCCTAGACTTGCAGGTTCTTTGTACAGAACTGGCAAGTTCTTGTGAAGTAGAAATAATACAGTGAAATTAACTAACCGTGGAATGAAAGGAAAATTAAGTCTAAATGTAAAGACGTTTTCCTAGTTTTAACATTTCTAAGTGGATAGTCTCTAAAGAAGAATACTGGAAGCCCATCATTTGCTGGAGTACATGCCAAAGTACTTGAGAATATATATCAAGGAACAAGTCTGTATTATCCTGGAGTGAGCTAAGGTTACTGAAGAGATCTTTTATAGTTTTCATTTATAGCAAACTGATATTCAGGTGTATATGCCAGGTTAATTTCAAGCGACATTGAAAACCAGGTTGCCCTGTATGCCCTTTTTTGTAGGTATCACAGTTAGGTCTTCACAAGAGGTCCAGAACTCAGAATATATCCTTATAAAGATTCATAAGGATTCATATCTTCATAATGAAGATATACTCTTCTCCCAATCTCTTTCAAAAATGTCATATTAGAATTCTGTCCTTCAAGGTACTGAGTACTCTGGACCTGATCCAACAATACTCTGAAGCACATGCTTAACTTTAAGTACATGAAGAATCCCTTTCATATTCTTCACAATGAATTCAAATCTTTAAAGTTCATCCTGTGCTGAAATGCTTTGCTAGTTTGGGCCAGAATACTCCCTCCCTCACAGGACTGAGCTCTAAAAGACTTATAAGCATGTTTCAAGAGGATGTTCAGTGGGAGAACTGTGCAGTGACATCTCACTTTACAAAGTGGGGAGTGGTTTAATTGTGTCCAAGTGTTATCATTTGGAGAAAATTGTGGGAAAAATTTGATGTTATAAGGTAGGAAACTAAATCAAGCTAATTGTTCCATTATAATCTTCTTTATTGCTTTAGTACCTCTATACGTGTGATCTCGAAACTAAAGGAAATTAAATGTCCCAGTACACATGAAAAGTAGGAAAGACTATATGGCTGGCATTATTATTATGTAAGTGATGCAACTTGTGTCACTGTTGATATGCTGGCTGCTCAGTGGGTCTAACTGAAAATACAGGAATTTTCTTTTTGACCAACTCCTATTCCCAGGAATGAAATCTTTGCACCAATCAAGTCAACAAGGGTGATGTAACTGACTTCAGTGGAGGCAGGATTTCAGCACGGATATCCTAATGGACCTATAGAAGCACCACAGATATCCTAATAGACCTATAGAAGCACGGTGGGACCTGGAGTTGGCTACCACTCAGCAAACCAGTTTTCAAATCTAAATTCCCAGAGATAAGTCATAAAGCAATGTTTCAGTCAAGGGAAAAGTTTTGATCAGGCAGGAGGTTGATCAGGCCTTAGAAGAGAGGACTGGAGGTTAGAAGAGAGAGGATTTCTCCAGACCTAACACACCTAAACTGCAGAATCTCATTTCTGGGATGGGGTAGTAGACAGTGGTGGTGGCCAGGAAGCATACCAGAGAAGGCCAGGAGACTCCACCTCTTCAGACCAAGGGAAGTTTAAGAGCCCATAGATCCAGTACAGTTCAAAATTTGGCCAGCGTTTAAGAGGCATCAAGCTGTCTTCCTGCTGTAAATGAAGAAATCAGGTGCATGGGCCACACCAAAGCATAAATAATCTAAGATAAATATTGGCTTATCATGCAACTAGAAGCTCCTCTGTGTAAAGCAGACAAACAGATTATTTTTTACTTCTATGCTGCTATGGGCTGACAGAGCTTATTGCAGTTCATCAGACGCGTGAAATGTTAGCAAACATGTTTTTATTAAGAATGTTGATCTATTGATTTGAAGTTACTTTGGTTCATTCCTGACTGACTTGTATGGTATGTTGTGCTGATGCCTTGCCTTGCAGTAATGAGAGATGTGATTAATTACCAAAGGTTGAAGCAATACACTCTTGATTATTTGGCTCCTCCCTACAAGATTGCAGAGAATGGAGTTTGGACCAAAGCAGAGTTCTTTTCAAGCTTTAATGCTGATTGGTCCTGGCACCCATGACTGATAACAGCTTAAAATAGCAACAGTATAAAAGCTTAGAGCACAGCTGCGCTGAGAAAGCATTCCCTTCCTGAACACCACCAGAGAAGGATATAATGTGTTTCACAAGTTTCTACAAATGTATAACTGAGAACATAGTGCTGGTTAAAATCACTTAACAAATAACTTATCCAATAAGTGTAGGTATTTACTGGATGGGTTGACTCACAGGGGGTGACTGAGTTATACTTTCCAAAACAAACAGGACAGATTTTCAAAGCAGATGGTGGCAGGCTGACCCATGAGTATGAATGGAAAACTGTGCCTGCAAAATGTCTGTGTTCTTCTGTGCAAGTGTCTACATGAATCAGTCAAGTACGAGCATATACAAGGAGTCCACTTTGCAGATGAGGCTAAAATAGCAACTGCAACATCTTTATTGAGGGTACAGGGTTGTGACCCCAGACAACCTCCAGATTAACCCCTCAGATCCCTCTATATTACTTGTGCAATATTACTGAGGTACATGGACCCATGAAGGTGATTCAAAGAAATGGAGTTAAGCTCCTTGTATAGGCAGTGGGGAGTGTTGGGCACCTACAAAGAGCAATTGAGAGAGCCTGGAGGCTGAATACAGAGCTGCCTGGCTAACAGTAAGTCTTCTGCTCCGGCATCTACCTAAGCTTCCATCCCTCTCTGAAGCTTAGTGCCCAGTGCGGTCCAGTTGAGACCCTAAGGATGGATTCCTCTTCTGAGGACAGAAGCCTAACAGAGCAGGGTTTGCATGGTAGTAAGGCCACCAGCCACTTCTTATTTAATATTCTAGTGCAAACGTTGACAACCTATGGCCTGTGGGCTGGATTTGGCCTGCAGAACCATTTGATTTGGCCCATGGGTGTGGCATTAAAGCAGTGGGGGGCTTTGGCAGTGGTCACTCTCCCTGTGCCACCACGAGGAGAAGCAATGGCTGCAGAAGCTCTCCCCATGTTGCTGTGGGGAGAAGTGGCGGCTATGGGAGCTCTCTTTGTGCCACTGCAGAAAGAAGTGGCAGTGGCAGTGGCTGGTTCCTAGTGCTTACCTTCTTGCACATCTCTGACCTGAGCAGGATCGTTCCAGCTTGTGACCTGAAAAGGTTGCCAACCACTTTCTTAGTGGGTAGAGCACTCGCCTGTGTTCAAGTCCCTAGTCAGCCCAGCAAGATTCTAACTGACATCTCTCACTTCCCAGGAGAGTGTCCTAGCTCTCAAGCTCTGGAAGTTGGTTGGGGTCACTCTCCTCTTCTCCAACTGAAGTTGGGCCATGATTAAGTCAAGAATGCAAAATCTTTGAGACCCGAAGAGGAAGGCGCAAGAGGGAACAGGCCTCTATAGCTGAGGGTTAGGGCACATTGCTATTTACTGAGGGCAAGACCTGGATTTTGGTCCTTGCTTCCAGGACTGCTTATGCATTTTGCATTACCTGATAACTGGAAGAAAAAATAGAAATAATCCTGGGAGCAAAGATGAGACACTAAGACCATCTAGTTTCCAAATTTGAAGTCCTTGCTTCAAAACATGGGATTTCTGGAGCTGTTCCAAGAACAAGTTACCTGAATTTTTTAACATGGGCAAAACATTGTTTTCAAAAGCCTCTACATTTTTGCCTGCAACTGAAAAAAAATCACCATGAAACAGATACCTGGTTTGGAAAGTGTCCACCTCAGTAGCTAAGTTTGGTAAAACTGTAAGCAACTTAAAACAGACTCTTACAATGGAGAGTATTAGAAATTTTGATAATTGGTACTGTCACCTTAACCATAATTAATCCTTTATGTACCAGTTCAAGTCACTCTGAAATTCTCCTCCTGTGCTCATGATTTGATAGAGCTCTGCACTATGGAAAATGCAAGACTGGACTCCTGTTCAGTCTAGTTATAATATTTTAATTGCATTTTTATAATTTAGAGTATAAATAATATTTGGTAAGCCTGACTATTGATCTTGTTGTGTTAAACTGTTTTCAGTTTTGATTTGATATGCTTAATTTTCTGAAAAGGCCACTTATGACTGGTTAGTCAATTTCTCCTTTATTGTAGCATTACTTGATTTTTTTATTTATTACTTTAATTTAGTGATCTTTTATATCAAAGATAAATATTGTGAAAGATGCTGGGTTGACCGTCTTGTGCAATATAGGCTTCTTTTTATATGCAGAAAAGTCCTTTATGAGCTGCAGCAATGAATACTTCTGTACATCCTGTCCATCCTGTTGTGGGTATAGGGACGAGAAACTAAGTCACTCTTCACGGGGTATTCACTAGTTATTAATCTTTCTGCTTTGAGTGTCAATTATGAGTTTGTGTGTGTTTGCATGCAATAAGGACCCCAGTGATGTGATCTGAAAGTCTGCCATCTCATTTAGACCTCTTAATAATCAGACATTATTAATTTTGCTTAGAATGATGAAACACATTTGCAGACATTAATGAATTAATCTGATATCAGATGGCAGTTACTGCCTGGCCCAGGCCAGATTGGAATTGCTAGCATCAAGATAAAGGGCTCAGTATCTTTATTAGCATTCCTTTGACCCACCTAAGTAATTCTATGTAGAGTATCAATACCTGTCATTTAGGTAAGATTGGTGAGAATAGAAAGATGCCCGTCTGTTTTGATAAATCAGTGATGGATGATATTACTGTAAGGCGTCATAGTCAGTGTCCTATGTTTTCCATCGTTCATATAATATCCCACAGAATATCTTTCTGACATGGGAGAAGGTTCAGAGATTTTTATGGGGAAAGTAACGTGCTAGCAATAATCAACCTCAGTATTAAATTGAATCTACTACTTGTCTTGGCATAGGAGTACATTTCACCCTGAGAGTAGCCGTTGTACCTATTCCAGTTCCTGTTCATGCACAAGGACCTCACCTGACTTTAGCAAGCTTTCAGCCTGAAATAAATGGTACATCCTGAGCCTATAAGTTAATGCTGGGAGCTACTTTCACTGAGGCTGGCACCACATCCACTTTGCAGCGAAGATGCAGACTAAATTGCTTGAGTGCCAGCAATACTTCAAATTTACCACAGTTTGCCCTCTATCAAAAAGGACAGAAAAGTTTTTCCACAATTCATTGGGAAAGAATCATAGGGCAACTTTGTTTACTGCTGCACAAATAGTGGGATATGCCCCCAGAAGCACTGGCAACACACACAGATGAGAGCAGCACCAGTGAGGACATAATAACTCAAGAGTACCTGTTTACTCTTGGTCTAGTCCAGCCTGCTCAGACCTGTATGCTGATTGACTGTATTAGCTCTGCAGTTAAGATTTAGCCTAAGCAAAGAACAGCTAAATATAGTAGCATCAGCACAAAATGTCTCATGATGTGACACATCTGAATTGTAGATAAAACAGATACATTTAATGTTCATTAGCTCTCCCACTTGTGATAATCTGCAAAGAAAAGCTAGCTATTTACAATGCTAAACTTTATTGAAACTCTATCACAAAAGTATCAAGGGGTGGGATGAAAAATGAATGAGGGCAGATCTCTAAGGAGAGTGATACAGCACAGGAGAGACTCAGGGTCAGCAGGGAACATGTTACTCACTTATACAAGGTGTGCAGCACTGCCAGTGTGATGCTCGCCAGACCACAAAGCACAATGAGGTGAAACCTCATTGGTATAATGGGAGACTTCAAGATACTGAAATCTTCTGTTTCACAAATTCATTCAAACATGCCTGCGTCAAAATCCCAAAATTTATGGGAATCAGCCTGAGTGAGGGTTCAGTACAACCTGTCTTGGAACCTGGGGTTTTGGCTTCTAGAAATGCCACGTATCTGGATACAGAAAGTCACTTCTTGCAAAAATATTTCACCAAATATCATAGTGAAACCTAAACCCATTTAAAAGCAAGAAGCTGAAAGTATGCATCTGTGGACTTAAATCATTTAACGTACCTATCATTTTCATCTCCAATATGGAGGTGAAACATTTCTGTAGAGGAGGTCCACATGTAGGGTGAAATCCTGACCCCACTGAAGTAAGCAATAAAACTTCCTTGTGGGCATTGTGCTGGAGGCTACAGGTAGATGCACATAAAATTGTTTACTATATCTCCTGACTTGAGTTCTCTGGATTTCCCATCCGTCAATGGCTCCTGTTGCAGGAGCTCTGTCACGCTGTTGCTGCAGGGATTTTCAAGTGAGTCAGAATAGAAGCATGCAGCTGCCAGTCTGCATTACTAGGCCAGGACAAAAGTCACCTGGCTGGCTTTTTTAGTTGTACATAATGCCTGCTAAAAGGTTAACTTGTGTGAACTTCTGAGTTTGAGCAGATGAACTGCTTCAAAATGCTGCGCAGATGAGATGCAAATGTAAAAGACAATGGGTGTGTCTACAGATGCAATTAATGCAAAGCAATAAACTCCAGAGCAGTTTGAGCTGGAATAAACTGTTCCTGGGTGCAGCATCTACATATGCACCAAGGACAGCAGCAATTTGAGCTGAGACAGAGCAGGCCTGACCTGGCAGGGGGCACTGGAGTCAGCCCAGGGCTCTGGGTGGCAGCATTGGGTGGCATCAGGCCTGGCTGGGGCACAAAGGTGCTGAAAGTGCGGAGATGTGTGGGTAAGCAGGAGTCTGGCCCCTGGCTGGCTGGGCTGACTGGGTGCTGTTTCCACCTGTGGTCAGCCTAATAATACCGTTGCATCTGTAAATGGCTACACGTTTCTCCACAGTTTATTAGTATACTCCACAGTAAAGTGCACATGTAGACATAGCCAGTGAGTGCAAAAAGATTTTTATCTGCTATAAATATGTTGATAGGGATGAAAGATTAAAATTAAGTTATATCTGTGCAAGACATTTTTATAGAGGTGTACTTATCTCCATAACTAATACTGGTGGGATTATATCACTTTAACTATACTGCTTAGTTTAACTGTACTGGTATAGTTTAACTATATTGGTATATACACTTTAACTATACTTATATATACCAAACTGGTATTAACTGTACTGGTATAATTAAAGTGATACAACTTTTTTTTGCAGACAAGGCCTTAACATCTTAGGCAGAAAATTCTCCAGGTTGCTACATCCACAGAATATTTTACTCTAAATGTAGCCAGGGCTGGCATAACTGACCAGGGAGCACAGGTGGCAGCCTAGGGTGGCAAATTGAAGGGAGCAGTAAAACTGGTGTGCCAGCACTTCTCACACATTCATTGGGGGCTGCCTTGGGAGTCTGGGCATGTGCAGAAGTGAACAGGATGGCTCCCAGGTATGTTACAAGGGAGGGTGGCAAAAAATCTTGGGCTGTGCCTGAATGTGGCCAAGTAAAATTATTTAGTTTTAATTCTTTGACAGCAAGAGGAGAGCTGACTGCTAATACTGTTACAGTGTGTTTGCTGATACTATGTGAAACTGGGTAAAAATGATACCACATCCAGTCTGGTATTATATTGTGCACAGGGGTAGGCAACCTTTTCTGGCTGTGGCCCAGAATGACCAATCCTGCACTGGAGGCATTAGGGTGGTGGCACGGGGAGCTTGCTTGTAGCCGGCATTCATCCCCATGGTGGCATGGGGAGAATGCCCACAGAAGATGCCCCCTGCTGCTGAATGCTGCCGAAGACCCACATCCTTGAGCTGGATCCAAAGGTTTTGTAGGCTAGATCCAACCCGCAGGCCATAGCTTTAGCATTCACTAAGTATGTGCAGAGCAAAAGTGAATAGATATTTTGATTTATTATTCATAGTCTGAAATAAAATTATGTACTTGTCTCAGTAGAGATGTAAAATTTTTTCATCAGCTGAGTTTACCCACATGCCAGTTCTAGCACTTCAGTAATGTTTTGTTTTCACTGATGCTACATCACTTTTTAAAACATTCATAGAACGTGGCATTTAATTTCCTGTCCTCTTTTGGAAAATGTTCTAACCCCCAATTTAATCTTCAATGGACATGTCAGTTTTGTAATGATAATAAAATGAAGAAAACACTGCCCTCTAGAAGCCACTTTGGTGAACACAATCAAGAAAGGGAGCATTTTAGTGAATGAACAATACTCATTTCTGCTGCAGTTAAAATCAAATGCAGGAGTTTACTTCAGTTTCCTGATTTTTATTGAAGAAAACTTGTTTTAATAAATGCTAAAAAGCTAAAGGTCTTGAAGGAGACCTCAGCCTAATAGAAGAGGAGTGAGAGATTTAGTTAAACAACAGTTTATATTTTTGAGCATATAAATTTCCCTTGAGGTGGCTGCTCCTTAACTCTGTACCTTTTCCGAGTGCTGTGATCTGTCAGAGATAACAACTGAAACATGAGATTTGCTCTAATTGATCCCTAATGAATCTTACTTTCTACTGAGCAGCAATATGATTTTTTTTCTCCAAGTTAGCCTGTGTTAATATTTTACTGTGGCTAAGTTCTGTGCTTACATTCATATGAAAATAAGCACCGCCTATCACATACACCATTATTTTGGAACAGATACTACCTCTGTGTAAAACTCCCATTGAGCCAATTCCTGTGGTCTTTATGCAATGACAGTCATCTTGGTAAATAACTGAGTTTGATCCATAGACCTCCAGAGTTAACACCATGCATTTTCACAGACTGGGAAAAAAGCTAGATTCTGTAGCTTGTAGGCAAGGCAGAATCACATCTTCTGTGAATTAAGCATAGAGAGCAACACATAACACATGCTGACCATGAGATTACATACTTCCTGAGAGCTAGATTGTTCCATTTAGGCACAAATCACAATAACATAATATACTTATACATGCTTACCCCAGTGGATGCTCAGCATGGCATCTTGCCAACTCCTAGACCCACACAGGCTGCACGCTTAGTATTGCATTACTTTGGGTGATGCCTCTTATTCCCACTAGTTAACTAAGTAACGCTCAAGGAGGTCAAGGCTGTGGCCCTCCCTTGTGCCCTGTCCCTGTCCATTTGGGGCATCACGCATCTTCAGGGAATTCAGGGGAACATTTTCTCCCCTGCTCCAATGTATATGTGCTGTACTTCCATTTGGCTCTCTCTGAGCACAAAGTAGTGAGGAAAGCTCTTACATATACATACACTGTGTAGCCAAAAGTAGGGGCTGTTTTTTACACAGTATTTAATTAGTCAAATTCCCTTTCCCTTCTATGAAAATTGATTAAGGGCCTCAAAACTTGATTTGATACTTATTTCCTTTTGGGCTTGTCTACATGAGACACTAACTGTACAGTAGCCTAATAACACTGTGCAGTAGCGTGCTGGGCAAAAACCGTGCTAATACGCTACTGTGAACTAGTATTAGGCTACTGCTTAGTAAATGTCACTAAAAAGCTGTGCACCAGTGCTACTGCGCAGTAGCGAGAGTTACTGCACATTGACTTTGTACTTGGTTAACCAAGTACTAAATTTAATGCACAGGAACTACAGCACATTAATGAATGTGTAGATGCACCGTGTGAGTTTAACTGCTTTGTTTTCCCATTTTGCTCAGGACTTCATGATCTGTCCCATATTCATTAAGTTGCTAAATAAACTACTCATCAAAGCAAATAGTAGACAGGGATACAAAAAATAGCTTTAGACAATAAAAAAAACAATGTTTGAGTAGGGCGTGTTTCCGTTTCCCAGCAGTTATTTTATTTCTATATGGCCTGAGTGAGCACAGGTCACAAATTAAATCTGCAACTGCTGTTTAGCTGGATTGTTCTTGGTGAGCTAGACCAAGGGCTAGCAACCTACAGCCATGGGCTAGATCCAGTCCACCAAGTAATTTTAACCAGACCAGATCTCAGTAGGAATGTAATGGTTGGTGGTGTCAGTAATAATTCAGTGGCAAGGAGAATTGGTGGTGGGGGAAATGGCAGCAGTGGTTGAGGCCTAAGTGGTGGCCCTCCTTCAGATCAAGCTGTGTTAACTCAGCCTGCCACTGCTAAAAGATCGCTGGCCCCTGAGCTAGACTGCTTGAAATCCTGATTCTAATAACTCCTGCCCATGCCATTGTCAGGGTTTTGCCTTTTTGACACTTCTCAATGAAAGTAAGTTCCAGTCTGAAAAAGAAGGCTGCTGAACTCAGGAAGATGAAATCCATGTTATGAAACTTGTGGGGAGGAGGCAGGGGGGACATACACAGAGTCCGGTGGCATTAAGCTAGGTGCCTGGATTAAGGAGGCCTTCTTCATAGAGCTCCGTCTGGGAAACTGGCAATCTGTGAGAGCACAACACATTGTAGTTAAATTCTTTATTCTTGGCCTCCACTTCACCTTCTCAAAATGAATCTCCTGGAAATCAGGTTTGGGTCAGGCATGTGAAAGCTGATAGCAAGTTCAAGTTCAGGTACAATAAAGGTCTTATGCACAGAATGTGACAATTCTCTTTCTGGAGCTGCCTTCCTGTTTTATTAATGGAGGCCACATGATCACGTTCATTTGTATACTTCATAAACCTATAATGGCTTGCCGTATGAAGACTTCATAATCTGCATCTAATCTTGATCTTGTGTGTAACTCAACGCCTTTGCTACCTCTGACTTGTGAGAGAACAATAGGCCAAAGCCAAACAACCTCTTTTCTCTGCAGTAAAATGAGAGTGTGCTAATCATTTCTCAGTTATTAACCTATCCTTAGTTGATCTATAGAAGGAAGAATTGGTTTTACAGCACAAAAGCAGGCCCGTGTAGGAAATAATAGCATCATGCTAGGAAAGGTTCCACCTGCCTATAAGTAATACATCAGTTTTATATGACAGAAACCCAGTAAAAAAACAGCATGAGTAGACTGTATAGGACCTTTCTATATATTTCCTCCTACTCAGTGCTTCCTGTAATGTGTATCTTACATCAATCTTTTATGCCTATTTTAAAAAGATTATGTAGCATTTACATGAGCAAAAGTTTTATCCTGTATAGGGGTGAGCAATTTCTAGAAGGAACTAAGCACCTTCAATTTGCCATGACCCTAAGGAGAGAGAAGGGCATTCAACCCCTAACTATCCATTAAGGAGGAATGAAATAATTGGTCAACAGCAGGCCCTTTATTACTGAACTTAGACAACTTTGCCACATGGTATGCATTTTTTATTTTAAATTCAATTCCATTTAATTAAATGCCCCATGATCACCTGAGTTTTGCTTCTGATTGATACCCAGATTGCTGAGGTAGGTGATTTGAACTCTGGTGAGGTATCTCTAGTAGATTCTGGTGGGATGCATAACTGATCATCCACATGCTGCTGATCAGGGGATGGATTTTCTCTATCTAGCAATAGAAAAGAGCCCATTAGAGACCCAGAGCAGCCAGGGGAGAATTCCCACTGGTTCAGCCTTGGCATATGGCATCTTACATCTTACAGCCTTGGCATATGGCATCTTGTCCTCTGAGGGCCCCACTGCAAATCCTGGCATAGAGGACAAAAGAGCAGGATACAGAGGAAGAGATGGCTCTGAGTGGCACTGCTTCATATAGGCCAGGGAAAGGGAGGTGCTGGGGCAGCAGCCCTTTGTCTGTGTGTGGGTGTTGTGGGGGGGGGGAGGAAGGATGAGGGGGCAAAAACAGCTGCTGCCACAGCATCAGCTCATCTCACAGCCACCATCAGCACCATGGCAGCTGGCACTGCCTCATGTGTTGTAGCTGCCTTAGGCGCAGGACTGCCCTCTTATGTCTCTGCCTGTCTCTATTTGCCTAATTCCAGAGCTGTTACTCAAGGGGTCTGAGCATCCCCTTCAGCACCCATAACTGGGAAGGAGAAAAGTTGGCTTGAAAGTACTGCACCTTCACTTTCTTTCTATGGGCCATAGGTTTCCTCCTCTCTTAGGGACTCAGCAAAACATTCCAAGCATTCCTAAGCGAACTGGTTAATCAGTTAATGATTTGATACAAGCCTTTTAAGAAATTTAGCACTTGGGTTAAGGACAGAAATTACACATAAACTGGTATAAGAGATCAGAAACTGGTTCAAATCCATAACACAACAGAAGTTCAGTACACACAAACCATTTTCAAAATGGCTGGAACTGGTTTAAGATAAACCTGGATGGATGAAGTATTAGACTTAACTGATTTTGGTTAAATCAGTTTATTGAACTTCTGTCCCTGATCCCCTCCAGGTTCAAGTTAACTCACAGTCCCTGAGCATCCCAGGATGCTTTGAACCTTCCCTGCAATACCTTCCCTCGGAGATGGGAAGCTTCCCTTGCTCCAGCTGACTTTTGGCCTGGGCCAGTGCATGTCATTCTGAAAGTGAATGTCTGTTCACTTGCTTATCTGTTTGATCTACGCAGCTTAGACTAACCTACGAAAATCAAATCAATTCAGCCTTGGGCTTTTTGACTTAGCCCCGGTGTCAAACACTTATTTTTATCCCAAATTATCTTAGTAATGCAAACTGATCAGTCCCCTATAGTTAAAATGAACTATAATGTACATGATAGTCCATTGATTTTTTTTTTAAGATCAAATACAATGGTTTTTTTTGTCTGCACTTGATGAATAAAGTTCTGCTATAGAGACTTTCCCAAAGAACTGTTCCTGGCAAAACGGCTTCCGTTTCCTTTTGTTCTCAATGAGATTGAAGCTAAGGGTACTCTTTTTTTTTTTTAAATGCGCTTTTTAAAAAATAGACACGACCTTCTGGTGTTTCTAATACCCACACATTGAAAGTATATTAAATTATTTGAGGTACTCATGGAGATCAAATTTGCAGCAGAAATAACATTATAATTATCAAGATGGGAATACATTATCTATGGAAGCAGTTTACAGTACAGTGATTATAATTATATAGGTGTCACACTGCAATTATTGCATAATTACATTGTGATTTTTTTTGATACACATATTTACATTTAGCTCTTATAGCTGGAAGTATTACTGCAAGCTTGAAAATAAATATATTATAAATGTTATGTAATTAATGTACCTGAATCCAAAAAATACATGTATATGTTTGAAATCAAAGGGATAATAATATGTAATTCTCTTATGGTTTACCTTCTGATTGCACAAATTACTGCTAATTAGAGCTCAAAAACCATGAGCACATTTTATACTGTAATTACAAGTGTTGATTGCATTGTAGTTACAGTTGCTGTATTATAAAATGCAACCAGATTTACATTTAACCATTTTGGTGACCCTTGCAGTGCTCACTGGGTCCATGGGACATGTTGTGTTGGGGCAAATTCAATAGAACGTGTTAAATACTTGTCTATAGGCCTATACAAGTAGCTGCTGGTCTCTTTTTTTTACTGGATGTGTGCCAGATGCTCAGAGGGCAGCAGAAGCAGTTAACGATTATAGTGAACACACATAACCAGGAACACCTTCATCAGAGATAAGTCTTTAATCATGGCAGGAGAGTTATTGAAAAGGAAATACAATACACACTAGAAATGGAAAGCAGAATTGCTTTGGGCCATTGTTTCACAATTTTGGTCTAGTCTGATGACTATTGGTCTGACAGGGTTAGAATTGCTATCAATGAATTGCAAGAAGTTTGTAGAATGCAAGAGAAAACTGTCATAAAACAGGAGTTGGGGACAGAGGCCTAAAGTAGGGTAAAAACTGTCACCATGCAGCCTTGACTTATTGCAGATACTGTTGAAGACAGCATATTAAACTTTCTGTTTGATAGCCATGCCTTTCCATATCAGATATTAAAGTATTAAAGTCAGAGTATTAAAGTCAGGAGGGAATAGAGCGATGCAGAAATTGTTAGCATATGAGAGAGGTTCAAAAAGAACAGAGCTTGGAAGGAGGAAAGACGGTGTTTATTCCAAGTGCCTGATTCTCCCCTGGTAGAAGGGACACCTATTAAAGTCGGTGCTTGTTACCTGTGTCTTACACAGAGAGGCTATGTCTGGGGGGTCTGAACTGATGTGATCAGCAGCTCTCACTATTTTGCTTAACCACATGCCCTCTCTCTATCAGCTCTAACAAGTGCTCAGCTCCCTGAGAGATTCACTCCCCCAGCCACGCACCCCAGGCGCTGATTCCTCACTGATCTGTACCTTAGGCACTCATTTACACCAGTACAAGACACTACTGTTCCAGTGTGATAGCAGCGCACCATCCCTCTGCCCAGGTGTAATGGCAAACATACAAGGTGCTCACAAGGGAGAATTAACCTACTCTGCAATGGAAACAAGCTTTCCTGTTCTTCTCTTTTCACTAATGCTCCCTACTGGGGGATGTCAGAAATAGTAGTTGAAACACAGAAAGATGTTTAAGAGCAGAACAAAGCGATTTGCCTGAAGGCTGATCCAGTGGTTTAGGTACCAGGAGCAGTCTCCTCCCCTGTGTATTAACCCCACCTCTCTCCTACTGTGGGCTATTTTGGGCTGGCAGTGTGAGCTGCAGCTCTGACAGATGAGGATACTACACTACAGCACAGCCCAGCAGCACTTGTTGCTCTGAAGAACTGTTATAAATATAACCGTGTTTCTTTCTTGGCCGGCTGCATTTCTTTTTTATTTATTAGACTGGAAACTTATTTTCTTCACCGGAGGGGAGTTCTAGCAACACAAAAGACATGTTTTAAAAGCTTTGTGGGAGCTGTTCGTGAAAGGAAATCTAGCTGCTGTTCAACTGAAACCTTCTTTTGCCTTTTAATATAAGGAGAACAGCTCCTGGCTTTGGAGGGGTGGGGGCTGAAAAATGACAGACTCTGGTGCTGCAGATGGGGAAGGAAAGGACCCTGAAATTGAGCTCTTTGTGAAGGTAAGTCGCACTCTGACCCTGTCAGACTCTCCCATCAGCTGGGCTTTTATTAAACAGCCAAACTTTCACTTTCTGGCACAGTGCCGTAACAGCACTTTGACAGCAAACACTGTCACCAGGCTGCACTTCCCATCCCTAATGCTAGTAGTGAGGTAGTGTTGTTGAGTGCGAGCCAGCGTGCCTTTTCTGTTTTATTGTTTGCCTTCTCTTTGTACAGCTTGCCCTGCATTTTGCTGGCATGCTGCCTGCACTCTGCCATGCCCTTGCCCTGCCTTGCTTTTCCCTATCTGTGCCAGGCAGGGAGTGAAGAAACAGGATCAGGGGCTGCACAGAGCAGCCCCCTGAAAGAGGTTGACAGGCACCACTGATCTCCGGCAAGGCAAATAGTGATCCCATTACCCTGTCAGTTTTTTATCTCTGTCTTTCATTATCGCTCAGAAGTGAAGAACAAGCCAGATTTCAGTCCTGCTTACATGGATGTCAGTCTGGGGTAAGCCCATTGATTTCAATACTCTGGATTTTTACCAGTATAACTAGAAGCAGAAACTGGCCTGATGGCAATATAAGGCAGTAAAGGCACTTGTATAACAGGATTCCAAATGATTTAATGTCCTTGAGAGTTGCTGTGGGTCATGATCCTGCACCACTCAGATCCTTGAGAGTTTTGCCATTGATTTCAAGGGGTCTGGACTCCAGGCCACAGTGCGTACAACTTTATTAATAGCAAACTTAATGCAAAATGTATCTATGTGAGGAGCTCTCATTTGGTGACCTTTAGGGCATATTGCAGAGCTTCTCTCTGTTCATTTAGGGTGGAATCTACTGAGGCTAAGTTAGTTCCTATGAAATAAATGGAAGGATCAACTTTGATTTTAAATGGAGTTAGATCAGGCCTTTGGAAGGTGTCGTGTGGAGCAACTAGAGGCAAAACTGAGCAGATGTATATGCCTGGGCAGTGGGTGGGCTGTCACCAGCAGTGCTAGTGCAGGCTGGCAGCAGCGATGGCTGCTATTTTTGTACCTTCCCCCAGCAAGTCAGGACCTGGGGGTGGTGCCTCACTCGCTCCCCTTATTTTTGCTAGTAAGAGCAAAAGGGAAGGAGGAATCTTTGCACCAAGCCAGATTCGGGCTCCATGATGCTGGGCTTTGCAAGACTGCTGTTCCAGTCTGCTACCTGGAATACACACCTACATTTACAGTGATTATCTGTAGCTTCTTCACTTGTCTTCCATCACCCCATCCTTTACTCTGGTCTTTCATTCAGAACCAGCATGGAGGTATTTTTCATAGCAGGTAGCAAGTGCACAAGAACTCCTGGCTGATCACTAACCCAGCAAATTCTTCTTTCTGGGATTAGGTGCTTGCTCTGGCCACCTTGTTTCCTGGAGTGTCTCACCCCAGGCATTTTCTGCAGGAATCGGTTGAGTGGAGATGGTTGTGTGCTGGGACAGTGGCGGTGCTTTGTTGTCATTCTAAATGTGCCCTGGAATGTGAGACTTTACTTGATTGCTTGTTCTGCTTAGAAATGGATGCTGAGCCTGGAGTGGAGTGTGTGAGATGCATTCTCCGGCTAGGATCAGTTACTGCAATTTGGACCATTTTTATAAGGCTCAGGGGACTTCACTGGGGTTAGGTTGTCACCCACAGATTTTTAAGTCTGGAAAGGAGCATTATGGTCATCTGGTCCATCCTCTTGCATAACACAGATCATAGACTTTCACCCAGTGGCTTCTGTATGAAACCCATACGTTGTGACTGGGTTAAAGAACTATGGCTGCATCCTCACATTCAAAATAATCCTCCAGCCCTCAACCATTTGAGTTTGAAAAATGTTGTCTTTAGGAATTTAAATTATTTGAATCATTAATGAATATTGAGTTTACTTGTGGTTTTGGAGAGGTGGTACTTACCCATGTTAAAAATCCAAAGAATGTAAGTAGTAAAAAAATAACTATCACATGAAGAAGCATGCTTTACAGAGTTCCATAGTAAATAGTAATAGCTACGAGTTTGAAAAACCAAGATGAGATGTAGAGACAAATCAAGGAGTATAAATAATGGGTAAACAATATGATTGCAGGTGTAGTTAGAGATGGAGATCTGGTGAGGAGGAGAGATATAGGAAGGCTTGTCCAGAAGGCCCAAGCCACAAAGGAAAAGGTACTTATACCAGCTATGGCAAAACTGTGTGGAAGGACAGAAATATGGCAGTTTGTAGTATCATACAATCCTAGAGTTGGAAGGGACCTCAGGGTCCTGACCCCCTGCACGAACGCAGGATGTGCTGTTCCTAAACCATCCCTGCCAAATGCTTGTACAGCCTCTTCGTGAAAACCTCCATCAGAGGATATTCTGCAGCTTCCCAGGGCAGCTTCTGATGATAAAGTCCAAAATTGCATGTGCTTGTTTTGTAGCAGCATCCCATTTCTGACTTAGGTTGAATTTAGGGTCTGCCACAAACCCTCAAATCTTTATGAGCTGTGTTACTGTGCTTCTAATTATCCCCATTCTGTATTTGTGCATTTGGGGTTTTCTTTCCTAAATCTAGCATCTCTGTTGAATTTTGTTTTGTCACATACAGGCCAGTTCTCCAATTTGTCAGGATACTTTTTGTAGCATAGCTCCAACGTGTTTTTAGCTCCTTCTAGTTTTGTGTCACCTGCAAACTTGATCAGGGACCTCTATTTAGCATCCACTTCATTCATAAAAATATTAAACAGCACCAGACCCAGAGCAGACCCGAGTGAAATTCCACTTGAAACATCCTGCCATCGATCCATTTATAGTTACTTTTTGCTTGCAGCTATTCAGATAGTTATGTATCCCCCTAACAGCAAGAGAAGCAGAAAATGTTGAGAGGTGTGTTAGCAAATGAACAAGAGCAGCTTGAACAAAGCTTTAAGAACAAGGACTGAAATCCTTGTTCCACTGAAGTCAATGGGGTATTTTACCTATGATTTTAGTAGAGCCAGTATTTTAGTCAAGGTAAGGAATGGTTGTAGAGCCAAAGAAGTTATGTGAAAGTGGAGTGAATGGACACCTGTGCGTGTGTGTGGGGGTGGGGGTTGGTCTGTATAGGGAGTGGAACAGCCTATAAGCAAAAACAAGCAAAACCGAATGGCAGTTCATCAGTCGGGCCCTAATATGATTGGCTGTTGGCTAAGGAGAGAAAGCTGCACGATTGTTGTATTTTCTCTTTCTGTTAAGATGCTGCTAGAAACAGCTCAGCTTTATGGGCTTCCAAGGTAAGAGAAAACATTAGCAAGGCAGGTGAGTCAATGGCTGTAAATAGAGGAGGAATGCTGTAACTTAATGCAGGCTAGATACCTTCTGAAACATGCAGTAGTTTAGCCAGCACTGACAGCACTTTGGTCAGT
>NW_005842296.1:1223885-1234421 GCF_000455745.1 Alligator sinensis | reverse complement strand
TCCTGCTTATAAACTTTTCCAAGAAAGTACTGAGAAGGTTCGCCAGGGAAAAGGCTGGGTATATGTTGGGAAGAGAAGCAGTATTGCCCCATTTAACTTAGCATCAGGTGGTAGAACTGCTGCAGTACTTAGCCCAGCACGTTGTGACTTAGTCTAATTGTAATTCTTTGTCATGGAGAAACAAAGTAATTTTGCATAAATGACTCCCTGATGGAGACTACATTTAGCTTTTCTGGTGAATTTTTCCTGTTCAATTTAATACAGCAGCAAAACCAAACTGCTGCTTCTCTGAAGGAAATGTAGAAAGCAGACGGAAATTGTATATTTAAAAAAATAGATTTGGATAATCTAAAGGGCTATAGATTTGCTTCTGTTATATTTGCAGTACAAACAGGTGTGTGTTTGACACATTTCATAATTTCATTGTTTCATTTCTGACTTTTCACAACAGTGCCTGAGATCTAGAAAGTGAAACTTAGTGTAAATAAAATGTAAAACTAGAAACAATATAGTACAAAAAGCCAGCTAGAATCAAAAGTACAGTACAACTAAGTTGTCTATTTGCACTGCTCAAGACAAGTACAATAAGTAACCAAACATCACAATGGTCCAAAGTACATTTTATTTTAAGATTCTTCCTGCTTTGACAATACTTTTTTTTAAAAAGACAACCAAGTATTTGAGATAATATTACACCTGTGGTGACAATAACTCAATCACTCAGATAGATTTTTAAAGTGTTTTTTAAATCAATAATGCCTTTCAAATTGATAATCTTCATAGATTTGATCAACCATTATTATAGATATGAACATTGCGCCAGATTTTCCAGAGCTGCTGCCTAAACTGTGCTCATAAAATACTCATCTACAGTCATAATTTGTAATTACCTTTGTGTGCAAAAATCTAAAATGGTTTATAACTACATGGAGAGGTGGACTTGAACACTTTTAGGAGCAAAGTCTAGAGTCCAAGGCCTCCCACAGCAAACATGCAATCACTTGCCAATTTAGAGCCAAAACTGCAAAGAGCTGAGTACTCCCACATCCTGTTCAAGCCATAAGAATTACAGGATCAGGCCCCTGAAGCACAATAGGGAAATACCTAAAAGGTCATGTATGTGGAGGAACTCCAGGGTGATGTTCAAAGTTTTTCCTCTTAAGCGATTTATAGACTAATAATGCCAACTTAAAGTCAGTACAACTGTTCATAGGATGTTAATTTAAAGAACATGGGTTAGGCTTACCGATCTCACAATTTCTTAAACATATGGGCAGAAGCATTACTGTACTCTGTAATCTGCAGTTAAAGGAGAAGCCCCCATTGCAAGATAAAGGAGCCTGGTGATTCCAGGGACTTGTTTAATAATTCCATATCCATGGGATGAAGACACAGCTTGTGCAAATTATGTAATTTAGAATCATTCTGAGTAGATTGAGGTTGTCCACAAAAGAAGCATGGTCAGAAGTAATGGCAAGATTCACAACCAAGCTCACTGTTAGTGAATGAATTGGCCAGACTGGCTTTCTCATGGGTGCCCAAGATAGAAAAAGCACAAGGAGTCTTCTCTCCTATTTGCATACTCTGTGAAAGGCCCAGGAACCATTGCAGTCTCTGCCATCAGGGCTAGGGACATTCAAAAAGCCTGTGCCTGAATTGATTCAATCTTTGCAGGTTAGTCTAACCTGGCTAGGCTGAACTGGTTTGTAACTGCACCGATATCCCAGAAATGCAGGCACATGCCTGCAGTGGCTCAGGATAGAAGCTGGGGGGCACTAGAGCAGCCCTCCTGTCCCTTTTACAGCACTGAGCTGAAAGGGGCATGGCCAGACCCCATCAGGATGCTTTGATTAGCTCAGCAGGGAATTGATAACAGTGTTTATCAACCCCTAACTCAGTGTTTATCACCCCATTAAGAAAACAACAGAGGGACATTACCAGCTACCTGTTGAATCTGCCTTTTGATTCTACCTGTTGACTCAGCAGGGACCATTGCAGGGAGTGGTGAGGGGGAGAGGGGGAGCAGCCTGCAGTATGTGCCGGAGCTGCAGGCAGGGAGCAGAGGGGAAGGGCCAGCCCAGCTGTAGAGCAGAGAGCCCCACCTAGCTCAGAAAGCATGCCAGGATGCTGGGGGTGTCTGGTTTATCTTAAACCAGCAAGGGGTCTGGGGCAGACATTGCATAAACCCAAATTAGTTAAGTCTGATGCTACATTCAACCAGGTTTATCTCAAAACAGTTTCAGCCATTTTCAATCTGGTTTATGTGCACTGAACATCTGTTCTGTTACAGGTTTAAACTAGCTTCTGATCACTTTAACCAGTTATGTGTAATGTCTGTCCCTAGCCCAGGAGATCATATACTCTCTCTGGATACACACCAGACAGAACCCCCCGCACACACAAAGGAAGCAAGAAGGGGTGTGAAGGTGCACTCTTTTGTGTGTTGCAGAAGTATGCTTCTCAGCTCTCACTTCGGTAGTGTGACTTCAAGATTGGCTCCTAGTGTGAAGGAGAGTAAAGACAACAAATCATATAAGCTAGAAAGCATAGCTTGATTTACCCTCCCAAATATTCCAGTGTTGTCAAAACACCAAAAAACCCATGCTGGACTCCTGTCATATAATTTGCAGAATCCCGCAGGCTTTCATTGGAAAAATACAAGTAGATCCACACAACATGTGCAACTCCCCACAATTTTCAGATGTTGCTACCGGAAGCTGAGAGAGGTGGGGCTACTAATTACATAATAAGAATTTCTTTGGAGACGTGTGGGCATTGGCCTCTAAGTCAATGATTCTCCACATTTTCAGACTCAAGGTTCCCCTTGGAAAATGTCAGCTCTTAGTTTTCACTTGTTTTATGATTTTTGTGATTATGGAAAAAAATACAGTGTTTTTTTTCCTGTTGCAAAGATCTCAGGAAGGCCACAGCAGGTTAGAATGGTTTGAGCCTGTGGATTCCTGTTTGAAATTTCTGGGTTAAACTTGTGTATCATGCTTCCACATCTAACAGTGCTAACATTGCATGGCACCTCATTGCACCCTTGAAAGGATCTCAAGGCACTCCAGAGTGTCACAGCATCCTGGTTGAGAATCACTGCTCAAAGTGCTGCGTAGCAGGTGAGTGTTGTTAAAGTTATGCACTTCCTTTGATGGGGGTTATTTTCATACCACCTGCAGAATGAACTTGTACTTTGATGGCCAAATGTGGCTTCTTAGCATTGTAGTGCAGTCTTATGGCTGTGCTAAACCTGGCCAGCATGAAGTCTGCATCAATGAAGAGTCGGTGGTTGAGTTACCGGAAACCTGTACCCCAGCATAAATATGAAGAGGAGTTTTACAAACTCTGTTTAAAAACCATAACTTTGTGCTATAATTAGTACAATTAAGCTGAGAAAACTCCTACATGTAGGGATAACCTTGGGTCCAGTTCTGATCTCACTTACATGATTGTAAGTCAGGAGTAACTTCATTAAAGTCAATAGAGTTTATACCTATGTAAAATGGATCTGAGTAAGGGGAGAACCCAAACCTCAGAGTCATGCTGCTTAAAAAAACAAAAATATCCACAGCAGCCCAATGCATAGGCAGTTAATTTGAGAACCTTCATTAATGCTCATGAGAGCCGTCAGCCAATTCCATAAACCTTGTACTAAATATTCTCACTAGTGTAATGAAGATATATGGACAAGCGAGAATACATCAATCTTGATACTCATTCATTTGCCATAATCTTGTACTGTTAATTGAACATAATTCATTTTCACTATCAGATATTCATATAGGAAATGTTATAGAATTGAGAGTAATTTGTTTCATACTAAAGAAAATAAATTAGGATCATAGGAAAGTAGGGTTGGAAGGAATCTCATGAAGGCATCTATCCCAGCCCCCAGCTCAGGGTAGGATCATCCCTGAGTAAACTATCCTAGCCAAGTGTCTGTCTAAACTGTGCTTGAAAATTTCCAGGGAAACTTCTCTAGAGAGCCTGTTCCAATGCTTGATCACCTTCATAGTCACAAAGTTCTACCTAATGGCTGAATCAGACCCTTTTAAACTTAATTAAACTTTTTAAACTTAAAAAGTGCATTTAAACTTAATTAGTTAATGCGATTTATGTTGCCCTTCTGAACAAAGCCTTACAATAAGAAAACAAAATGGCTCCTACCGTGGGGGTCTTCAAGAGGAGGCTGGACAGATATTTGGCTGAGGTATTATGACCCTGGCACTCGTTGCTGCCCTGGTCGGACCTGATGATCTGTTTAGGTCCCTTCTGACCCTAATCACTATGAAACACTATGAAACTATGAAATTACTAATAGATAGGCACATAACTGGTTGGATAATTGAGCTCATATAGGTATCATTAATGGCTCAGCATCAAAGTAGGGTTCCCCAGGGGTCTGTCCTGAGTCCGACATTGCCCATTAATGAACCAAGTATATGTTTATTAAAGCTGCAGATGACACCAAGCTGCCAGAGATGGCAGGATTAAAAATCAAATTGACAGTGATAAATTACTGTGCTGCATCTAGGGAGGAAAAATGTCCAGCATACCTACTGCCTAGGAAATGACCTGCTTGGTGGCACAGAATCGGAAAGGGATCTTGGAGTCCTAGTGGACTCCAAGATAAACATGAGTCGGCAGTGTTACGAAGCCATCAGAAAAGCCAATGGCACTTTATCGTGCATCAGCAGATGCATGACGAACAGATCCAAAGAGGTGATACTTCCCCTCTATCAGGCGCTGGTCAGACCGCAGTTGGAGTACTGCGTGCAATTCTGGGCGCTGCACTTCAAAAGGGATGCGGATAACCTGGAGAGGGTCCAGAGAAGGGCCACTCGTATGGTTAAGGGCCTGCAGACCAAGCCCTACGAGGAGAGACTAGAGAATCTGGACCTTTTTAGCCTCCGCAAGAGAAGGGTGGGAGGGGAGCGTGTGGCTGCCTATAAGTTCATCACGGGGGCACAGAAGGGAATTGGTGAGGTTTTATTCACCAAGGCGCCCCCGGGGGTTACAAGAAATAATGGCCACAAGCTAGCAGAGAGCAGATTTAGACTAGACATTAGGAAGAACTTCTTTATGGTTAGAGTGGCCAAAGTCTGGAATGGGCTCCCAAGGGAGGTGGTGCTCTCCCCTACCCTGGGGGTCTTCAAGAGGAGTCATCTAGCCCCAGCCCTCTTCCCTGCCTATGCAGGGGGTCAGACTCGATGATCTATTGAGGTCCCTTCCGACCCTGCCATCTGTGAATCTATGAAATTAGAAAAAAGGTCTGAAATAAACCAGATGAAATTTAACAACAACAAGTGCAAAGTGTTAGACCAGGGGTGTCAAACTCTGGCTGGATGTATGGGGGAAGTGAGTGAGGTGCCAGGACCAGCAGGTGCGGCATTGGGCAAGCGGCCACAGCCCCAACTAGATGTGGGTCAAGTGGAGCTGGGCAAGCATGGGGAGGGGGAGGTAGGGGGAGGCAGGTGGAGGGGGCAGGCACAGGCACAAGAGGCAAGGGTTGTGGGGGGAAGCTACAGTTCCCCCCTATACTCTGTGGTCTCCCCCGCATTCCCCTCAGCTGCTTGTCCCCTCCCCCACCAAATGAACCATTCTGGCTGGGGCAGGCAGCAGCTCAGCTCCAGCTTCATTCCCAAGGCCAGAGCCAAAGCTGGAGCTGAGCCACCATGTGCTTCAGGCTGGTATTCAAATTCAAGATGAGGCTTTTTTCCCCACCATGCTGATTGGGGAAACAAAAATCTCACCTTGGATTTGAGTAAACTTAGTCATTCTACACTGTTCACATTCCTGAAGCATGCTGTCCACTTTTGGGTACCACATTTTAAGGAAGATGTGGGCAACCTTGTGTGTGGGGGGGGTGGGGGTGGGGGGGGAGTCTTGAGTAGGAAGTTGAACTAGATGTTCTCCTGAGGTCCCTTCCAGACCTGTTTTTCTTGATTATTGAATTGCTGTGAGCACCATTAAGACTTTGCTTGTAAACTGTCCCTTCTTCCTTCCTCTTCACAGCTCTCTCTGCACCTGAAAAACTTACAGGGTATTGTGAGTTTTATCTCGTTATAACTTATGATCTTGCATAAAGGCTTGATTCTGCATTGTTCTGCACTTGATTAAGGGCTTGATTTTGCACTGCTTAAGTCACTGGAACTTTTGCCATTGCTTTCAATGGGAATGGAATGGGGTGCTATGATTTTACAGTAGGAACGAAGGGCATACTCAACATATTCAACTTTGGGCTAGCTCAGCTCCCACAAAAAGGCAGTGGAAGTCTGCCATAGATTTCAATGACAACAACACTGTGCCAACGTATGTTAGAAGATGCCACCCAGAGTTATTCAAGAGCTCTTAAATTCTGTCCACTAACCATATACTTCTAGTGTAATCTTCCAAGCTATATAATCAAATCATGCAAGCTTAATGCTTTATTTCTTTAATGTTAACAAAATGATAATGAAGAAATGGTGAAAATCACCATCATTATCTTCATTTATATTGCAGCAGAGATCCTAGCTGAAATTGTCATTGAACTTGAGGGTGCTCTTCTTTCTGCTGCAGCAGGCATACTTCTTATCAGGCTCACACGTTGCTGTGTCATAGTTCAGTGATGACAGTGAAACTCCAGTAAGTGTCCCAGAGAAGCATTTACCGGCTCTGCATGGCTCTATTAAGGCTCTTCGAGTACTGTAAATGTCACAAGGATCATTTGACATAGCATCCCAAAAATATACAGGGAACCTTTCCAAGGGAGTCAGTGGAAAGTGCATCAGTTTATGCTCGGAAGTCAGGCCTTGTTAGCAACTCACCTGACTCTGTGAAATCTTTTTTGATAAAAACTGATGCAGGGATCTCATTAGTATAAAACTGTTGATCACTGAGCAGCAATCTTACCATGTGTAGAGGACTTAATTCTTCAAAGGACTTTGCAGATATCAGCTAACCAATCCTGGCATCTCTGCAGAGAGGTATCACAAGTGTTGTTATACATGTTTTATACCTGAAAAGTTTTGGAAGGGAGGTTTTTCAAGAAACTTTTCATTAGAAACAGAAATAGACAATGGACCAAGTGCTGAATGCAGTTGTGGCAGTGTTGTATGTGAATTAGAGGAAGTTTAAATAGAAATGTAGGTTATTATTAAGCCATAAGTGGCCCGAGAACAGAGAGGGAGTCAGTGGGAGCTGGGGAATTCCTGGCTTGCAAGCTGGATCCACAGCCCATTCAAGTCAACAAAGTATTTCTGTCAGCTTCACTGTCTTGGATCAAGCCTTTAGTCCTGATATTAGGGCAGCAGATCTCACCTCCTCAGCCTCAGCTATCGAACACAGGTTGCATCTACATGTACAGTTTACTGCAGAGTTGACTAATTAGCTCCTCAGTAAAGTGTCACCGTCTATACATGAGCCCATATTAGTGTGCAGTAAATTAATTAACTCCACCATAGGATAGTTCTGTTAGGGACAGTACTATCCTACAGTGGAGTAATTACATGCACTGCAACACACATGTAGACAGTGACAGGCTGACTGGGACACAAGGTTACTACTGTGCAGGAGCTAACTGCTGCCTAGCCCCACACTATAGCACCCTCATGCCCCAGCCAGCCCTGACGCTGCCTAATGCTGCTACCCGGAGCCTGGGTTCTCCCCTCAGGCCCCCTGCCAGCTTGGAGCTGCTTTTCTCTGGCTCAAACTGCTGCAGTCCTCGGCATACATGAAGATGCTGCGCCCAGGAGCAGCTGACTCTGGCACGAACTGTGCTGTTATTTATTGCGTTGGGTTAATTGCACATGTAGATGCACCCACAGGCTGTGTCCACATGTGGTGTGGACATTTGGTTCCCCGGGGACAAGTAGCAGTAATGCACCTTGTGCCGCTGCTAGTTGTCCCTGGGAAACATCTGTCACGCATGGTCTGGTGTGTGGCAAGTTACCCTGGGGGTGGTAGGGGAGGCTGGGGTTTTTAGGCGGTGTGCACTGCCTGTGTGTGCACCACTCCGCTTTTTTTCTCCATGGGTTTTTCTGACCTCTGGATATCCAGGGGCCAAAAACCCCCCCTCTGCACTGCTCCCTTGCAGCGTGGAGAACACCTGAATGTGCAAAACAATTGAACATACCGCATGGCCACACTCATCTAGATGTGGCCACAAATTGCACCTGTTCAGAACTGGGGAAAAAAGACAACACTTTGCACAATAATCACAAATAAAGAGGCATATTGTGACAATCATCCTCAAGCCTTTATTGGAGTGGAGGATTCATCCATCTGGGGGTGGCGGGGTCAGGGGTCTAAAAATAGCCCAGTCAGGGTCGGGAGGGGAAGGAAGAGTGCAGCCCTGAGGCTAGGGTAAACGACTGGGCTTTCCCAGCCTTGGGGCTATGCTGCCAACTTGTACAGATGTTCGCTAGATTGGGCTGACCTGCTCCCAATTTCAGCACACCACCTCAGGTGAACTAATTTGGATCAGACCTACCATTTTTACCTGATTTTTACCTCCTTGTAATCTGTATGACTAGTCACTTAGATCAACCTAACTAGTTAGGTCAATATAAATATAATTTCTGTACCCTTCCAGCCCAGCTTCTCTATAATTTTGGGTGCCGACAGAAGTGCAGCTTCCTGCTGTAACTGAGAAAGCTTTGCAGGAAGTGTTCGGAGTTACAACCACCTCCTGGACCAAACAGAAATTCACTGTTGATTCCAGAGGGGAGGCGAATGTAGCTGCTGGCTGCCAGCCTACAGCCACTTTCCTTATCAATGGCTCTCCTCCCTGTGAGGCTGCAAAGTTTTCAGAATGGGAGGGAGGAAATGGAGGAGAGGGAGCTCATTCTAGGGGTTCCCCAGCTGGTGCTGGAGGGACAGGTGGGTAAATTGGAGCCCCCTCCCACACCTGGGGGGTGGAGCTCCAATACACCCACCCCACCCTCTAGCAGGGACTGAAAAAAGCCCAGACTGAACTCCCTCCCCTCCCTTTTCCTTCTCCCATTCTGAAAACAGGAACAGGCTGGCAAGCAGTGCAGACAGAAGTTACAGAAGATGCTCTGTTTTGAAACATCTTCATCTGACCCCTCGTGCAATGAGGAGTCAGATTTTCACTCAATTAGCCATTTTTGAACTGGTCTGCAGCCATGCACTTGTTTGGTCACAGCTATAAACCACTTTCTGTGGCCAGGTTGGGTGAAAATTGTCACTTCTGTCTGTCTAATCCTCATGTTATTCCACATAGGATTCAACATACTGATCTGCCTATTTTAAATACAGGAATAGGGGCATGAGGGCACTAAGTGACTTTTATATCATTACACAGGAAGCTGGTGGCAAAATCTAGACTAAATCCCAATGCTGTTTACTTCCAAGTTCCTTGCTTCAGCTATTAGCCTGTGCTTCATCTCTGCTATTGATCTGGTGTGATGTTAGCAACAATTGCACTAGGCGTGGGAGGCAAAGTTGTCTTCAGCTTTTTTGGGTGTGGTGAATTTAAACAATATCACAGTATCGATAGTGTTACTCCTCATATATCTTATTTCTATTTTAAAATGCTAGACTTAAACTAAGAGTGCAAAGCTACTTCAGTGGAGGGGAAGTAATTCAGCTGTTTTTCATGGACCCAGGACCACTTACTGACTAATATCCAAGATCATTCTCTTTGGTGACTTAAACACCAGAGTCGGATGCAACCTGGAACTCTAAAGTGGCACCATTGGGAAGAAAGGAGTGGAGAACTCCAATGGTGTCCTCCTCCTGAGCAAATGCACAGAGCGTGGTCTTGTCATCATGGACATCATCTTCAGACAGAGCAACAAATACAAGACTACCTGGAGACATCCTTGCTCTAAGTACTGGCACTTCCTCAACTATTTTATCATTAGAGCCTGTGATCGAATGGATGTCTATGTCATGTGAGCCATGCAAGGAACTGATGGCTGCTGGATAGATCACAGTCTTGTTGGATCCACTGTGAACATCTGGCTTCCTCAAAACCCCCAAAACAGTCAAAAGCAATGTGAAGGACTCTCAGCAACAAATCTTTTCAAGATCTGAAGGTCTGTAAGGATCTCTAACAGTGTCTCCATGGAAAGATCTCTGCCCTGCCCACAAATGAAAGCAACACTAAGAAACTCTGGAAGGGGTTTAAAACTGTTGTCCGTATACCTGTGCTGAATCCATTGGCTATACCACCTGTCAACAACAACACTGGGTTGACGAGCGTGACACCAGTATCCAAGCCCTCCTTAACTGGAAGAGAAGGATTTATTCTGCTTGGCAAGATGACACCTCATCTCGGCAGAAGAACAATACTTATCAGCTCCTCAAAGCCTGAAGCTCAAAGGAGGGTCCAGGAAATGAAAAATCAGTGGTGGCAAGATAAAGCCAAGGAGATCCATCTCTCTTCTGGCAAATATGACGTGCATAGTTTTTTTCCAGGCAATAAAACCTATCTGCGGCTCAACTTCCCATGGTCCTACTTTCTTGTAATCGCAGGATGACTCGACATTCCTGAAAGACAATGAATTCATCCAAGCCAGAGGCAAAGAG
>NW_005842296.1:1196932-1223854 GCF_000455745.1 Alligator sinensis | reverse complement strand
ATTCCTGAACCATGAGTTAACTATGGCAGATATTACCATTGAATCTATCCCCTAACACCTTGAAAAGGGATCCTTTGCCAAACCTCCTATCCTAGATAAAAGTGTGTCATCAAGGAAACCAAGAACAAAAAGGGTGCTGGACCACATGACATACCTGCTGAAATCTACAAGGCTGGTGATGAGAAACTAAGACTCCACAAATTCATTCTTTGAATTTGGAACAATGAACAGGTTCCTGGGGACCTGAGGAATGCCAACATCATAACTGTCTTCAAGAAAGGAAGTAAGTCTGTGTGTGGGAACTATAGAGGTATCACCCTCCTTTCCACAGCAGGGAAAACCCTCAGCCGCATCTTCCTGAACTGTCTTCTGCCTCTTGCTGAGGAAATTCAGCCAGAATCTCACTGTGGTATCAGACCATCCCATGGGACAATTGACATAATCTTTGTTGCCTGCCAGGTCCAAGAAAAGTGTCATGAAAAATATCAGGACCTGTATATGCCCTTCATTGACTTCACTAAGGCCTTTGATTTCATCATGAATCCTCCATCAATTATGAAGCTTTTTGGAAAGTACTGGGCAGTAAGCCTGTGCAAATAGGGAGCTATTCGATTTGGGTTTGGATTCGGCCGATTCGGATGCCAGCGATTTGATTCAGAGCTCCAAATCGGTTTTCAGCTTCGATTTGGACATTTGGCCATAGGGTATAATGGGGAATCAATGAAATATCTATAACTTTGTTGTTTTTTTTCTGAAAGCTGCAGGCCTGCTAGCCCCTGCTGAGGCCACGAAGTCTGCCAGCTGTCAGGGCGATCGGTGCAGGGGTTCTGGGGCCCTGCACCTCTAGCTGCTTACAGGCAAAATTTGTGACATGGGTGCTTGTGCAACTGTATCTGTCTTGGGGCACAGTGGGGGGAAACTACTGCAGGCCAGGATGCTAATCCCTGCTGCGGCCACAAAGCCTGCCAGCTGTTAAGGAGGTAGGTGCACAGGGGTTCTGGGGCCCTGCACCCCTAGCTGCTGACAGGCAAAACTCGGGACATGGGTACTTGTGCAACTGACTGTCTCTTTCTTGGGGCAGTTGATTGTCTGTATTGATTCTTTCCTTTCCTTAGTCTGTGGTTTTGTAGGTGTTAATCCTTGCTCGTTAACTCATTATCTAGTAGCTAGCTACTGTGTATTGAGCTGGTCCCTGAGTGAATCATGATTGATTGGTAACACAGTAGATTAGCAGGCAGGCCTGCAGTGGTTCCTCTCCCCGCCCACCCGGTGCCCCAAGACAGACACAGTTGCACAAGCACCCATGTCATGAGTTTTGCCTGTCAACAGCCAGAAGTGCAGGTCCCCAGAGCCCCCCTGCACCTATCTCCTTGACAGCTGGCAGGCTTCATGGCCTCAGCAGGGGCTAGCAGGCCTGCAGTTTTCACCCTGCTGCACCTTAACACACACGTCACAAGTTTTGCTTGTCTGCAACTTGAGGGACAGTTTCCCCAAAACCATTGCACCTATCTCCTTGAAACTCGGCAGGCTTTGTGGCCTCACCAGGGGCTAGCATGCCTGCAGTTTTGACCCCACTGTGGCTTAATACACATATGTGACATGAGTTTTGCTTTCAAGAATTTGGGGTGCAGTTTCCCAGAAACCCCTGCACCCATCTCCTTGAAACCTGACAGGCTTTGTGTCCTCAGCAAGAGCTACCATCCCTGTGGCTATAAAGGAAGTATGTTTTTATCCCCCTGTGGCTTAACACACACACACGACCTGAGTTTTGCTTTCAGGACTTTGAGGGGCAGTTTCCCAGAAACCACTGTACCTATCACCTTGACACTTGGCACACATCATGCTGTCAGCAGAAGCTATCAGCCCTGAAAGTTTCATCTGAATCAACCAAAATATAACAAAGTTATAGATATTTCATTGATTCCCCATTATGCCCTATGGCCAAATCTTTTCCGAATCAGTTTGGAAGCTCCGAATTGATTCCGAAAGCCTAAAGCTTTCAGCAATTCGATTTGGATTCGTAGATTCAGCCTCTGAATCGTCCAAATCATCTCTGAATCCAAATAGTGATCCGAAGCTTTGCACAGCCCTACTGGCCAGATTTGGATGTCCTGAAAAGTACATCAAGGTTGATGAGGCTTCTCTGTGACCAGATGTAGCAGATTGGAGACAGACCCCATCCAAACTGGGGTCAAGCAAGGATGAGTCATTGCCTCAACTCTGTTCTCCATTTTTTGACAGTCATCCTGGTTCTTGTTAAGGACTGCCTTCCTTCCAGAATTGACATTGAATCCCGAACAGACGGAAAGCTCTTCGATCTGGGTTATTTATGCTTGAAGGCTGAAGTGCTTAAGCAACCATCCTTGACCTTCAATATAATGATGACTGTGCCTTCTCTGTGCACACTGAGGAAAACCTCCAGACCAAATTGGAGTGTTTCCTTGAGTGTTACCAGCCTTGAGTCGGTGATCCTCAAGCACCAATTTTGCTGGACCAAACATTGTGTGTAGATGCCTGATTCAACTCTCAAAACAAGTGCTCTACTCCCAACTTAGTAACAGTGTGAGATCTTGCAGTGGCCAGTGGAAATGCTACAAGGACACAGTGAAAGCATACGTCAAGGAAATGGATGCTGACATCAAGAGTTGGGAGAAGCTGGTTGCCAACTGACTCCAATGGCACGAGAACCTCACCCAAGTGGCAGCCCATTTTGAGGTAAAGCATCTTGCCCTTGAAGCAGAGGAAGAGAAAGAGAGGCATCCTAGTCTTCAGCATACTCTCCCCTGTGGAAAGACTGGCAGCTTCCGTGGACAGATCTGTGGCTCAAGGATTAGTCTTAAGACCCATCAGTGAGCCATGGTAGAGATTGTCCTCAAATCAAGCGATTGCTGCTACCTCCTCCGCCAATTTTTAAGGCAGCATACTTCCTTTATAGAGAGAGTCATGTTACCCAATAATTGACAGCATCTGAAATAGCTGACTTTTATTAATTAAAGGGGAAAAATAAAAGAGAAAAACAAAAACAAACAAACATACAAATTGGAGACACATAATGTCACTGAAGGAAAGGCTTCAGAATTAGAGCTGGTTTATAAACCTTTCTTTAGTCATGATTTTGAATGATTTTTCTATGGAACATGAAGTTTCCACAAAACAAATATATAGAAAATCAAATCTAGCTTGGTTTCAGGTTGGGGTAATGAATCAACATTTTGCTATGGCCTGGTGTCTGCCTAAGGGGTTATCATACATTTTCATGTTTGTTCCACTTGCTTGTGATCCAATCTACACACCTTAGAGAAATCCATGGATCTTTTTGAATATCTGTACCTAGCCCTGAAGAAAGAGTAGCAGTTCAACCAAACATGCTATTTTCTCTGTTTTGTATTATTTTCTATTTTTATCTGCTTCAGCTCTTGCCTATTATTTTTTGTAAGAAATCATTTAATGACAAACTTCTTTGAGCGTGGTGCTGTGCACAGGTCACTGCCACTGGGCACACGCATAGGGAAAATGTTATGCTCTGAGACTCTCAGCTGTATCCAGATTTTGGTTTGTGGCTAGAAGAAAGTCACACAAGAGTTCAGTCAGCCCTTCATGAGGTCTCCTGTGCTTTTCTTCAGGGTAAAGTTTTGCTTCACAGTGTTGCCTTTGTTGAAAGATTGCCCTTTACATGTCTGAAAACAATGACAACTAGTGCAATCTGAAAAAGAGGGGGTGGCTTAAAAGTAACTTCAGTCAGATTTACTGAAAAAATTGGGACTGTTGCTTACTGAAACCAGCTGTCCGTACTGCCCCAGTGGTTTGGTTCTGTAAACAGTGATGCACACAAGCACTTTATTAGCTTAAGTTATTCTTGTGTCAAGTGTCTGCTAGATCAACCCCGAAATCATTGTGAATGATGGCCGTATGCAAGCCCAGTAACTGATCTTTATTTCAGCCAGGGAATCTTATTCTCTGTTCATCTTATCTGGGTGCTTCACACTCAAACTTATGGAACATTAATACAAATGGATTTAAAGTGGAGAGTGCACCAGGGCCATGCGTCCTTCTCACTCACACAGGTGCAATCCCATACAGCCAAAGTACTGGCTTCAGTGGAGTTTCCCTGTGGCTGAATCTACCCATTGACTTCAGCAGAGACTGCATCATGTGCAAGCATGGGCAGTAGTGGAATAAGGTCACAGAATATTAGGAAAGTAGGTTGGAAGGGACCTTAGGAGGTCTTCTAGTCCGGCCCCCTGCTCAGGGCAGGATCATCCCTGACTAACCATCCTAGCCAAGTTTGTCCAACCTGCTTGCGAAAATTTGGAGGAATGAATATTTCACAACTTCCCTAGGTAGTCTGTTCCAATGCTTGATCACCCTCTTAGTCAGAAATTTCCTAATCTCCAGCCTAAATTTCCTACTGCAGTTTAGGGCTGTTTGTTCCTAGTCCTGTCTCATATGGCCTGGCCACAGAGAAAAGCCCATCTCCATCCTCTTCATAATTGAAGTATTTGAAGACAGTTGTCAAATCCCTCCTCAGTCTTCTCTTCTCCAGACTAAATAACCTGCCTCTCTTCATAGTCATGTTTCCCAGGCCTCTAAATCATTTTTGGCACTCTGCTGGACTCTTTCCAAACTGTCCACATCTTTCTTGAAGTGTGGGATCCAAAACTGGATGCAATACTCCAGGTGAGGCCTTTCTGGTGCTGAATTTAATGAAAGAATCACCTTTCTTGAATGAGAAGAAACACTTCTGTTAAAAGAGCCCAGGAGGCCATTGGCTTTTTTTTTGCAACATGAGCTCATATACCATTTATGGTCCACTGTAACCCCCTTATTTGAACTACTGCAACCTAGCCAGTCATTCCCCAATCTGAACTGTGCATGAAATTATTCCATCCCAGGTGCAGAATTTTGTACTTGTCATTGTTGAATTCGATCTGAATGGAAGAAAGCAAGAAGATTCTTGTAGGAGAAGTGGGCAGAAAGGACAATGAGAATGTCACTGCTGGCAGAGTTTAGGGGATGAATCAGGGCCCTGCTGCATCAAGAGGTGAGAACATACTAGGAGGCATGGATGGAGTCAGGATAAGCCAGAGAGCAAATGTTCTATAACTCTCCGATGATAACCTTTTGGGCAAATAAATGCAAATCAATATTTGTTCCATTTCAGTGATCTCCACAATCCAGCCTTTATAATTCCATACCTTAATTTCCCTGCTGTGTTGTTATTTTATCAGAAACGAGTAAACACAATGCTTTTTGCCTGATAAGCTCTGAAATTTAAATTAAGCCATGATAAAATAATAGGTGTGTGTTTTCAGTAAAGGCATCTACACTGGAACTTCCACAAAGAGTCTTTCTACATATGGGACCTCAGGAAAGTTAAATTGAATTAATTAGCAGTTTGAATGTAAGGGAATGTAAGCAGATGTGGGGGAAAAAAACCCCATGCTTTACTGGAAGAAGCAGTGCATTAGTTCAGCCCAGCTCTGCAGCATATGTGTAGATCGGGTGCTTCAGTGGGGCTTTTTTGGCACTTTTATCTGATTTAATCAGCTATTAGACAAAAGTGTCCAAAAGCCCTCTGTTCAAAGACAGAGATTTGTGTTTATTTTGTGTGAACAAACCTAGGGGAATATCAAGTGTTAGGGCAAAATTGGCCATCCATTTCTGTTTTCCTTACCTGTATCCTATGGTAATAGAGAGATAAAATTGCAATGCCTTGTGTTGCTAGTACAGAGAGCATTGTGTTGCTGAAGTAGCTGTCTTCAAACAAAAATCCTGACAACTTGTGACATTAGAGATCTCATGACACTTGTAATAGGACCATGTTTATTAATCATGATGCTGAGTTCCAAATTGGTGATTACATTTGGAAGCGGATGGAGTATTTTCTACTTTACATTGTCCAGCTCTTGTGACATGCTGCTGTGAACTGTTATGAAGTTACTTTGTTCCACCTCAGCAGCAGTTGCATTTGAGCGATATAGGGAGTGAAGTGGTTCCAATATGTGCTTGGCTTGCAATTCTGTACAGTGATTTGAGGATTCTAAATGAAGAGAGACATCTCATTTCTAAATGAGAAAAGCCCAAGGCTGTATCGATTCAATCTTTGCAGTTTTCTCTAAACTACCTTGATTGAACTGATAAGCGAGTGAACTAAGGTTCACTTTTCAAACTGGAAAGGCAATAAGACCCCTGCAGTGGCCCATGCCAGTACCCGGGAGTGCTAGAGCACACCTCCCAGCCTTCTGGCCACTGCAGAGAGTCTGGAGCCTGGCAGTTTCCCCCAGTCATGCCTTCTCAGCCTCTGGCTGCTGAGGAGTGGGCATGGGGGGAACCCCCCTGGAAAGGTCTCTCTGGCACAGGGGAAAGGAGGAGGGGGTAGCCCCCTGGGGTGTTTCTCCCCCTCTCCCCCATGCCCAGAGCCAGGCAAATCCCTTAGCCATGCCCTTTTCTCCACTGCAGGCAGGCTGAGGAGTGGGCCTGGGAGAACCCCCCGCCCCCCCCCCCCCCCCCCCCCCCCAGTTTGGTGCAGGGGAAATGGGGAGGCCCCCAGTGGGGTGTTTCTCCCTCCCCCCCCATTCCTTTCCAACCCAGAGCTGGTATCCCCTCCTTGGCCACCAAAATCCCCTCCCCCCCAGCTTCAGACCACCAGCTGGGTTGTGCTGGCATGGAGGGAGGAGGGAAACTTGCAGTGGGGGCTTTACTTTCCACACTGCAGCTGGGAGCCAGGCTGATCACCCAGCCATAGCCCCTCCTCACTTGTTGGGCCAGCTGAGGGAGTTGGGGGTTCCTGGCTTCCAACCCAAGCTGGAAGCCAGGAACTGAGCTGATCACCTGGCCATGCCCCCTCCTGGGCTAGCAGGCTGGCTGAGGAAGGAGGTGGGGAATGCTCCCTGCCCAGCTCTGGACCCCTGCTGAGCTGTGTAGGAGGGGGAACAGTGCAGGAGGGGCAGCAAGCCCACAGTAGGGGCTTTACCACCACCCCCCCCCCATGCCAGGAGCCAGGCTGATCCCCCTGGCTGAGGAGGGGGTGGGGCTGGAGAAAATTGGCCTGGTTTCCAGCTGTGGGGGATAGAAAAACCAGGGGCAGGGTCAACCCTGCTCCACTGGAGCAGAGAGCCCAGTCCAGGGCTGCACAGGATCCTGGGATGCTGGAGGACTGCGAGTTAACTTGAATTGGAAGGGGATCTGGGACAGAAGTTCCATAAACTGGTTTGACCTAAATCAGTTAAGTCTGATAGTACATCCATCCAGGTTTATCTTTAACCACTTTCAGCCATTTTGAAAGCGGTTTAAGTGTACCAAACTTCTGTTCTGTTACAGGTTTAAACTGGTTCCTGATCACTTAAACCGGTTTGTGTGTAACTTCTGTCCCGAGCCAAAATGTCAGATTCAGGCCTGGTGTAATGTCACCGACTTACCTAGCACATTAGTGGCATATTATAATTGAAACTGGCCCAAAGGTGTGTTAGGTGTCTGGACTAAATCTCTTTTCTCGCTACAAAGTTACTAACGTTGTATACAGAACAGATAGCAGGATTGCGTGCCCTTTATCTGTATGTGCCTGATGCATAGTGCAGCTGCCTTGACATTTATTACCCTATTATTATCCTACAAAATGCCAGAAAATAAATATCTTTATTATTTAATCTTTGTACTTTTCCTGCATTATAAATATTCACAAAAGGGTCAAGGCCAGAGCTGATTGCAGTGCAATTTAACATAAGCCAAACTATAAAGAAGCCACTTCCAGGATATTTTTGGTAGTTCTCTTGGACTCACCAGTTTCCTTGGTCCTTTCCTGATGGCTCAGGTTCTCGCTCACCAGAAGTTCTTGCTCTTTCTGCATCAGATGTTAACACTTGTTTGCTACATTGCAATTCAGTTTGCATGCAAAAGGAAGTTGGCTTGCGGTGAATAATGCTTTTGTACTGAAACCCTGTCACCTCACCCCATCTCTGTCGCACATGAAAATTAGTGGGAGAGGTTCAACCTATTCTAAGTCCTGTAATTAATAAAGTCATATAACTAGAACGCTCTGTCACATGGAAAAAGCCTAATTATCTTCAAAGAATGCAGTGTTGCAGTGGGCTGCGGTCTGTTAGGAGTCAAACTTATTTTAAAATAAACTAATCCAGTGAGATGAAAGGTCCAACTTTAAAGACATTTACCAATTAATTTTGATAACTGCTTTCAATTCAGAAGAAAAATCTTTTTAAATAGCCTGTTAAGCTGGAGGCTTTTAAAGGTTCTACGATTGCTCTGATTTTATTTTTAGTTACTCGGTAAATACACTGGGACCTATTAAAAGCTATATAGCCTTCTCGTGCACAGATAACTCCCGTAAAAGTCACTTTGGCCCTGATCCTACAAGGAGAGTCACATAAACAGATCCTGTACCAGTGTGAAACCTGATGTGATCAGTACAGCTCTGCATGTGCAATGCAGGGGACTCTGGACCAGGGCCTTATACAGTAATAATAATATCACCTGGCACTTTTCCTCAGCAGATCTTCATGTACTTTACAAAAGAGTTCACTTTTATTACTCTTGTACATGGAGACAGTAAGACACGGAGAGATGATTTGCTTAAGGTTACTTAAAAGGCCATGGTAGAACCAGGATTACAACTCATGCCTGCTAAATTCTAGCTTAGTGTGCTAGCCACTGGGCCACACTACCCAAACTTGTAGCAGGGATATCTGCATTTATCAAATAAATGTAAAACTTACAGCACTAAAAAATGAGGCTTTGTTCTTTCGTCTTTGCTAGATGTAAGCGGTCATGTGTAAGATGTTTTGTGCTGTCAGGCCAACTCCAGTGTTCACATCACTAGCTTGTTCAACAAATTCAAGGGTAAAGGAAGAGTTACAAAAAATATTTGAGGGTTGGAAAAATGCCAGTTAATGAATGGTCTAAAGAATATAATCTCTTTAGTTTATAAGAAAGAAGTCAAAAGGTGGCTTGATTATGCTGTACACGTTCCTGCAGTAGAGGAAAATATCGGTACTAAACGTACTAATTTAGCAGAGCAAGGCAGAACAAAAATTAATGGCTGGAAGTTAAAGCCAGACAAATTTAAGTTAAAAACAGTCTGCACATTTTTAACAGCAAGGATGATTAACTATTGGAACAAATGACCATAGGAAGTGGCAAAATCTCTTTCTTTTGATGTTTTCAAATCAAGCCTGGATGCCTTTCTGAAAGGTCTATTTTAGTGTAACTCAGTGTTTTGGGCTCCATACTGGGCTAACTATGGGTACGTCATTGCAGCACAATGCAGCGCCACACAGAGGTACCTGCTCTAGCTCTGGATGCAGTAGTTTGGACATCAGAAAAATATAACTGCATTAGTGCAGTTTCTTGCCCAGCCAATTAGTCCTGTTCAGAAGCAAAGTAAATTAGCCCAGGTGGACTGCCACTGTAACACAGCCATACTGTTTCTGATGCCCAAGCTAGCTCTTCCAAAACTAGAATGGGAGCCTCTGTGTGGTACTGTATAGGGCTGCATAACCAGATCCTAAGTGGAATTCCATGATTAGTGTTATACAGATGGTCAAACTAGATGAATTAATGGGTTTTTTTTGCCTTAAAATCTACAAACCATCTAGGCATCTTTGAGTCACTTTGAAGGAGGAGTCCTTGCCAAATTTGAATTTGCAAAAATAAGCTAAGCCCATTTAAAAAGGAGGAATAGTTCAAAGGGTAGATGAGGCATAGTTCAAAGGGCAAATGAGAAAAGAAGCCTTTCACTTCTAAATCGCTGCTTATGGACTGACCCAGAGCAGAAATGGCCAAGAACCATTGTCAATCGGTAAGGAATGAAATGTTAAGGGCCCACTTATATTTCTTTAAAGTCTCTCAGTATCCTTTGTGTAATAAGGGGGGATGGGATCAGTTCAGTTAGTAGACAGGCAGGAATAATCTAGTTATATACTGTTTGACCCTCATTATTTTCATTTGTGAGAACTAGATTTTTACAGGTATTTTAGAAACTAAAGATGCAGGCTGGCACTTAGTAGGATTTTCAAAAGCCCTTAGGCTTGAATCTTGAAGGGGGACTAAAATGTGGCCTGGATAGGGATCCAACAGATGAGCTAAATAGTTCCTGGAGAGTTGAGAGACATAGATTCTCTGTCTTACAATGCCGCTAGCCCACCATGTGCCACTGACCAAGTCACCTCACATCCCCATGCCTCAGTTTCCTTCTCTATGAAACAATTGTAATGACATTCAGCTTTGCAAATCACATAGGGGTCTATTTATAAAATTCTTTCTCGTGTCTCATTGTCTAAAGACTGAAGGGCTAATCACACATTCTAGTCTAATTTTCCAAAAAAAACCCAAAGAACTGAATATTATTATTACGCAGATGTGACACTCCTCATCATTCATTTTTAAGTGGCTTCTTTCCATTATGTTTTAGTTCCTCCATAATTGAACATTTGTGTCCACTGCATACAGCAATGGCTGAGCTGCCTGTCTATACCTGTGTATTGTCTGAAACAATTGGAATGAAGAAAATCTGGTGAATGACGGATCGTTGTTATTGTTGCTGGTATTTTTCTCGATCGTGATTCCCTTTGTGACGGCCAACAGGCATGTTGTGCCCCAGCTTTCCTGCTGCTTTTAGCTGCTGAATGGGCAGCTTACTTCAAACACATACGGGTGCATATCAGGGGAGGAAATTCATTGCCCTGTCTTTTGTGATAAAAAACCATTGTTGCTGATTCATTCTGCAACTGGAGGCCTGTTTGGTATGTTTATTTAATTTGTAGCACTGGGTTGTTTTAAAGCCACTCCCGAGTAATGAAGGGTAGAATCGGGGAATATTCTCAGTGGTTATGGGAGCTCTGGCAACAGCAGCTAAGCTCATTTTCATTGTCATGTTTTGCATAGTACTTCATGTTTTTAAAGCACTCCATCTGGGTATTAGCAGTGGCACTCCAGCTCCTTATATCATCAGGCCCCATTATAGGCTTTTCTGCTGGAATTAGTGTCATTTTCATTTTCTGTTACTCTTTTCCTGGCATGGGCAGTTCCAGAGGAAGTGGTATTTTCTGCTTGGCATTTATTCACTTCCATCTACCATGGCTAGCTCTGCCTGTTTATCAGATTGCCTGACTTTGACTGAGATATCCTAACTCTATTCCTTTTTTAACTAGAGCTGACTCCAAGTGTCTCTACTCGGCAATGGGGCTCGATGCCCACCCTGAGGGGTGGTCAGAAACAACCCGTAAGTTCTTCCCTGTTATACAGCTGGCTGCTGCAACCCAGGGCTGGAGCTATAGTTTCTCTAACTGCTACAGTGTTGGTGTTTTGTTTTAAAGCTTATCTCTAAATACATGTATTTTTAGATTTCCAGTATGCTAATGTGCCCCAGCCACCCCTCAAAGTAAAGTAAAGGAGCAGGGAGGAAGGTATACACACTGTTTGGTGTCGGAGTGGGTCTGCCTACCTGTCTGGATGGTGTTAGGTATTATCGTGAGAGTGATAGTTGATGGAACTGAATCAACTTGGTGCACTGTAACCAGTGGCACCCTCAGGGCTCTGTTCTCAAACCTGTACTCTTCAATGTGTTTATAAATGATCTGGACTCAGGTGTTATAAGCAGACTGGCTAAGTTTGCTGATAACACCAAACTCTGCAGAAGTGCGGTCACCCTAGAGGATAGGCTGGCAATCCAGGCCGACCTTGACAGGCTTACAAGGTGGGCAGATCACAACCTGATGGCATTCAATGCCAAGAAATACAAGGTGCTCCACCTTGGGAGAAAGAACCCACACCACACTTATAGGCTCGGCAGTGCTACACTACCTAGCTCCACGTCTGAAGGAGACTTGGGAGTCATGACTGATCACAAGATGAACATGAGGCACCAGTGCGATGCCACACTGGCAAAGCAAACAAAACTCTAGTCTGTATCTTCTGATGCATCTCAAACAAGACCCGGGAAGTCATCCTCCCACTTTACTTGGCCTTTGTGAGACCACAGCTGGAATACTGTGTCCAGTTCTGGGCTTTGCTTTTCAGAAAGGATGTGAAGAAGCTCAAGAGAGTCCAGAGGAAATGATTAGAGGACAAGAGAGCAGGCCTTATAAGGAGAGGCTGAGAGACATGGGACTCTGGAAAAACATAGGCTCAGAGGTGACTCAGTAGCAGCCTATAAGTATATAAGGGGTGTACACCAGGAACTGGGAAAATGTCTGTTCACCAGGGCTCCCTTTGGGAAGACTAGGTCCAATGGTCACAAACTCTTGGAAGACCGTTTTAGGCTAGACATAAGGAAAATCTTCTTTACTGTCCGAGTCCCCAGGGCCTGGAATAGACCCCGCCCAGAGGTGGTGCAGGCTCTACTCTGGATTCCTTTAAGAAACACTTAGATGCCTGTCTTGCTAGGATCATTTGACCCCTGCTGACTGCCTGCCTTTTGGGCAGAGGGCTGGACTCAACGATCTTGCAAGATCCCTTCCAGCCCTAATGTCTATGAAATCTATGAATTGTATCCTGCTGCATGTATCAGGAAATCTCTCACGCTACTTTCTGGACAGGGCCTCCAGTGTGGGGCACTACTGTTAGCTCAGGCATCTATCTCAAATAGATAATGCTGTGAGAGCAAAGAACTGAATGTTGACTGTATACAAATGCAGATCACGGTATGATTTGCGTGGGGTAGGGGCTTGAAAGATATTGTTGTGAATCAGAGCAGCCGCCGGCAGCCGCCTGACTCACACACCGAAGTGTTTAGATTTAGACGCAGGTGAGCCTTCGTTCCGTTACAGCTTCGGTTATAGAGTTGAGTATACGCATATAACTTTGGTTACAGAGTCGAGTACACGCACGCAGTCAGGTTACAACGGGATAATGACGGACGTGGCGCCGGAACGAACGGTCGAGCTTGCAAGACTTCCTACGTCAATATTTTACGCTGACGGGGTGATTGATTGGGAATTGATCAATTTCCCAATTCTCTGGTGACAAGCACAGGTGTTTTCTGTGAGATCCCCAGAGCTCTCCGACTTGGGTGGAAACCGTTAAACTATTTATAGGCAGAGGTGTTTTACAGGGATACCCAATGGTGAACCGTTATATGGAATCTTTAATTTTTGGCAGGTGGCAGCTCTTTGTCTCCTCAAGTTACAAGGTAGTGGGTTAGGTTTCTCTACCTGTTACGTGTGTGCTACGTGTGAGGAGCTTACGTTTATCTTTGACCAATTATATATAGTTTCCCCTAGCATTTGATTTCAGCTGACCAATTATCTACAGTACTCTGGCCGCATTTTGTTTCAAGGAATTTTTGGCAGGGATGTCTTTTACCCCTTAATCGTCAAAATGAGGATGATTTGAATGGTATCTCTTGCTCAGTGACATGGGCACAATTTAATTGGGTTGTGACAGATATGTTGTCATATCCTTCTGAAAAAGGAATTGGCTTGGAAAAGAGATTTTCTCTGTAAAGTGGAAGGAAGGAAAGCCCTTTCCCCTCCTATGCTTAGGCAGTGCTACCAGCCTTGTCTGGACCTTTGTCAGCAGTGCTGCAGGTCAGGTTTTTGGGACAGGGCAATATCTGGATGTGCAAGGGACTGGTATGCTAATGTTAATTCAAGGGGTACCTTGCTGAGGGGTGGGAAGGGCACATCTTTCATAGGACTCAAAATCCAATGCCAGGACTGCAACTTATGTGACATGAAGCCGTTGCCTGTTCAGCAGTCCCAAAGCTGGGTAACTGCCCTTTCTTCCACCTGGGTTTAATCGCCTGTGTCAACATCTTGCACAACCACTCCTAGGCCTCCTCTATCGAATGCCTTGACCACTCCACCTCACAGGGTGCAAGAAGCTTTGCTGTGCATTCAGAGACATAAGCCACGGCTGACCTTCAAAACTGGGTGAATACAATAGGGATGGGGCCACGCTCTGTTCTGCAGGGTTTTGAGTAACACAAATTCTGTTTCCAAGAATGTATTGTCTAACAAGACAGACAGAGAGTGCATCTACACATTCATGAATTTGCCTTAGATACTGCGCATTTAGTTTAGTACTTGCTTAATAAAGTACTAAGGGCTCTATACATGTGCATGGAGCCTGCTCTGATGTGCTGGAAAGCCAGCGCATTGGACTAGACTCGATTACTTGAGTTGGCTGGACCATGGAAAGCGATGCGCTCCAGCAGCCTTCCATGTCACACGTATCAGCATTGCCACCCATCTCCGCGCTGAAAAAATAGCAGCAGTGTGCTTTGAAATAAAACACGTTCAATGAACTTTAGTTCAAAGCATCTCATTGCCATTTTTTCAGCACAAGGACATGTGGCAACACTGATACACATGATGCACGGACACTTCTAATTAGCACAGCTTGTAAATTAAACCGCCTGGCGCTGCATCCCACAGCGTGTGTAAAAATGCCCTAAATGTGCAATAACTAGAGTTACTGTGCAGCAGCATCAACACACAGTTATTTTGTGATGCTTACTGCACAGTAGCCTAATAACACTGTGCAGTAGATTATTAACACAGTTTTTAACCACCATGCTACTGCTCAGTGTTATTAGGCTAATGCACAGTAAGTGTCTTGTGTAGATGTGCCCAGACAGTGGGAGAAAGTAAGTTTTATTATCCTTATTTTGCAGATTAGGAACAGAGAGATTGAAACTTTCTCAAAGTCTCACTGGGAATCTGTAGCAAAGTGAACTTCTTGCACCTAGGTCCCTATCCAGTGCTTTCAGCACAGAAATGCTTCCCTTCAAATGCCTCTCCCCATCTTGTCTCATGAGAAGCCTCTCCATATTGTGAAGCCTCCCTCTTTCATTTTGTGTTGTGAATGCTATGGTGATAGGTGCTAATCAGAAACACAGATTACGTAGAGGATGGTTGGTTCTCAATAGAACGATTTGTGATGCTGAGAAATGTCCATGGGGAACTAAATGACCATTATGAAATAAAGACTTTCTGTCTACCCACCTGGTCTTTATTTGAAGCAGTAAATGCACTACAGCTCATTAATAAACTTAGCCCTCCAGCTCCCTCTGGCACTTAAATGTTAGGATGAGATGAAGCATAAAACTAGCCAGCTGTCAGTTTTAAATAGTTATATAATAACATTCATGAACCTTTCAGAATGCTGTCATTGCCCTGAAAAGTACAATGCCAGGCTCTGGTTGCCATATGAGTGGAAGGGGGAGTCTCATAGAAGAGCAACACAATCTAAGCTAAAGTGCCTATCCAGATAGCATGTAAATCAGACAGATAACTAGGGGAGGAATGGCGGAGGTAGGAATGGGAAAAGGAGAGATGAGTCGCAAACACCAGGTGTTGCTTAATACAGTTTGGGATTGCTTTAAGGGTCTATTTGTTGTATCCGATAGAGATAGAAAATCGTGCCCAACCAGTGATTAGCACTGGAACATTGGCTGGCAGGAGTAAGTTTGCAGAAGGTTCTGAAATAGTTTTTCTCTTATAACAAGAAAAGTATCTTCCGGGCCAAGGGATGTGAAAAAGGCTAAGAGCAACAAATGGATGATCACTAGAAGAGTGGCAGTAAGTTAAACTGAGTTAGCAGAGCATAGAGTATGAGATGTGGGTAGGAGGAAATGAAAGCTGAGAACAGGGGAGAGGCAGAACTCTGGAATGAACATGAGGAGGATGAAGAAGTGTTTGGATTTGATATGGATGGACACACAAACTCTGGGAAGAGGATTGAGAGCAGCAGGAAGTAGGTGATTTGGACAGCAGCATTTGGTAGAGACTGGAGGAATGTGAACTATGTAGCTTCAGAGACATCTGAAGAATAAACACTTTTTGCACAATAGGGTTTTCAGTTTTGTTTAGGTTTTTAAACCCATGTTGTTCACTGCGGCATATGAACTTCAGGATAGAGAAGAAGGATCTGATTCTAGAGCCATTGTAAAATAGGAAGAATCAAATGGATTTGGTACTGGATATGAATGGAGATCAGTTAAACAGAATGAAGAATTGACTATGAGACTGAATTGCAACTTTAAGTGACAATAAAATAGATGACTTACCAATGAAGACAAAACATGGATGCCATCCAAAGGCAGTCCCTTAAACATGTAGGGCTGAACTGTTTAAGGCCTTGTAGGTCAAAATTAACATCTTGAATTGTACCCAGAAAGCTACTGAGAACCAGTACAGACTCTAATGTAGAGGAAAAAAAGGTGGGGACTCAGGGCAGAGTCCTAAGATAAAGAAGACTCTGGAGAAGGTAGAAACATGGTCAAAGAGCCATCAGACAAGATATTAAAGAGCAAATAATAAAGTAAGAGAAGGAGCAGGAAGGCAGAGATTTGGGGGGCAGTGATAGAGAGAGTTTTTTGACCCCAGCAGTCTTTCCTGCCCAGAGCAGGGGGGGCTTGACCCGATGAGCTCATGAGGTCCCTTCCAGCCCTAAGCTTCTGTGAATATGTGAGAGTTGTTTGAGAAAAAGAAAGAGGGAGTTAGCAAAACGTAGAGAAGAACAGACTGAAGAATTAGTCTTTGGGTCCAATCATGATGAAGTCACTAGTTGTGTTAATGGATAGCAAATAACCTGGAGTAAAAGAAGTGGAAACCAGATTGCAGAAAGGAGTCAAGAGAGAATCAAAAGTAAAATGGTGGAGGCAATAGGAACAGACTCCTTGGAGGCAAAATGGAGATGACAGATGAGGTAGTAGAGGAAATAGCTAATCCATTAGTATGTGTGGACTGTGGGCTGCAGTAAAATAGGAGAGGAATTATTTAAAGTGGAATAATTTGGTATATCTAGGACATTAGGGATGAAATGAAAAAAGAGGACATTAAGACTGAATATCAAGGCAACCTTCATATGGGTAAGTTCTGAATTGTTTATGAAAAAGGAACTGTGCAATTATATATGTGTTGTAATGTAGGGAACAATCTTGCGTGGTCCAGAAGGATATCTGAGAAGTATAATCTGAAGGCCACAGACTAATCTAATGGATCTTTTCAGTCTTTGCTTTTACAAAATCATAGCTGCCTCACAATACATAGTTCATTCAACAGGCTTTCACTCTGTGCACAGACCCCAATATTCTAAAAGGTCTTTTTTACTCAAAATCACTCACTAAGTAATTTCTGTGTCTAATATTTAATTTGGGATCTCTTCATCAGCAGCCTATTGTAAATGGTTGATGGTGAAAATTCCAGCTCTCTCTTGAACATGTCACATGGTATGTTTCTGTTCATCACCTGGGTCAATGCAGCTCATAAAATGTAGTTTTCGTTGAAAAGGCTTACATTTGAAAATTCAGAATTTGCTTCCTGTTTTTTGTGTGGTGGCATCACATCCCAAGCAAATACATTCATTCCCATGTCTGTGGCTGTCAGATACTACTGTGCACCACGTAAGACCTATTTAAATGCTTTGAAGATGTGCAAGGATTTCATGTGATTGAAGTTCACTCTACATCTGTTCAAATGAGCACATGAACAAAATGCAAAATTTGTCAGGTAGAATGCATGAAAGATGAGCACAAATCATTTGCATCCTAAATATTATTATGATTATTCTGTGAGTTGCCAGGGAGCAAAAAAATGTACATTATGTTGCACTGATATTCATTTTACTATGGCGCTTGGTCTAAATACCACCATGTAGAAGCTTTAAACTTGGCTGCGCCATTTGGATATGGAAAGTGTTGGGTCTGGATGCAAGAATGACACTTAGAAGAAAACAGTGAACCAGATTCTGGGACAAAACCATGAAGCTGTGAATATCTGCAACTCAAACTAGTTTCAGTGAGAGTAGATATTTAGCAGCAGTTGGGACCAGGCTATCTGCCCTGATTTACAGCTTCTGCCATGCCATTGTTTCTGCTGCAGCTGAATAGAATATGAAGGCCTAATCCTGCCAGGTGCCAAGTATCTTCCAAGAGTTCCTGGTTACCTTGACACCTCACTTAGATCAATGGAAGTTGCAGATGAATAGTACTTCTTGTGGATTGCCCAGTAGCCCTCAGTCTGAGGCTGTAAATGAGGATAGATTATGGCCTGCAGTGAGGTTGACTGATTATGTCTGAAATGCTCTCAAATTATTGCAAACAAACCTCCTTTATTCCATATATTTACAATAGCTGCAAGTTAGCCTGGTTTCTAATAGTGCAAATAAAGTAATGGAATTTCAATAAATAATTCAGCCCCAGCTCTGGTTTCGGCTTCAGTGTTAACTTTCAGCACCTGGCTGCTGTTATTATTTGTTAGTCTGATACTCTGCTTAGAGGCATGGAAATTTGGCTGCAATTCATCAGCCTTTGCAGAATATACAATATGACCAGATCACTGTCCCAGGCTCAGAGATTTTTAACAGACATAAATTCCAGATGTGCACAGATTTACTCCTAACGAGGAATCTACATGCAGAATTCCAGAACTATGCAGTGAGAACAAGAGCTCTTTGCATAGTCACTGTGACACATCAGTCATTTCTTTGGAGAAAGTATTCCTATATATATGCCTAATCTCCACTGGAAACGGTAATAATATTACTGTAATTTGCATTGCCACTGACACTTTCTCTCCTGACAATGATCGATTTCTGGTCTTTATTCTACCACTTTTCTAATAGAATTTTTAATTTTTTTGAGTATCCATTCAGCTCTCCAAATATAGAATCATCTGTGAGAAAGATTATGAAACTTGGTGCTCTTGTGACATATCTGAACAGCCCAGACAGTACTACACTAAGACATGCTGTGCCTGTTTCACATCCCATAGCTCCCAAACTAGAATCAGAGCAGCCACATTAATGTGGAGTTATGTGGCTACCAGTAGAGGGACTGCATTGGTGCACACACACCACCACATTAGCGCAGCTGTACTACCACATGGGTCACTAACAACTTAAAGGCTATAGAGGTTGGGAGATCTTCTGGGGAGACATAATGGGAGGAAACTACACATATTTGTATAAAAAAATGAGTCAAGCATTTGCCTAGGACTAATCGCTACTTCAATTTTCACTAAAGCCAATGGAAGATCAGTCAGTTAACTTCAGTGCAAGCAGGATTGAGTCCAACATACTATATTCTAGTTAATCAGTTGGAGTTGTGCACAGAGGTCAGTGCTAGCTAACCAAGGCTTCTGCATCTGAACCATGTGCCCATTCTACTCACTTGAAAGTAAAGTTATAATGGAAGACTTTAGTTTTGTAAATTATGCATTTAGCCTTGGAAGGATTGTCCTCACGCATGGTGAAAAATTCCCAAAACAGAGTTTATGGTCAGTGTCTCTGCTATGCCACTTGAAAAGGACTTTGGTGATCATCAGGGATCCTGGTTTTCTCTGATTAAAAAAAAAAATCCCCAATTTTCAGTGAAAAAAAAGTAACCCACAATCCACATTTGTCCATGATTAAAATGAAACACCACAAATGGATTTTGGGTTACTTTTTTTATGAGATTCTTTTTTTTTTATGAGGGAAAACTAGGATCCCTGGTGATCATTAGATATGAAAGTCTGTGGAATATTCTCAGACAAAAAGCCAAGGATTGATCTGTTGGACTGTTTGCAATCCTTTCACATGGTCACACTGCCATTGTGGAGTTGGAAAAAGGCATGAACCAAAACCGTAGAGAACCTCTCTCATATTTCCCCTCTAGATATCTGAGGGATCTCCAAAGTGCAGTAGCACTTCTGGAGATCTTAAACTCCACAAGGGCACAAGCTCAGCCAATTTGAACTGAGCATAACAAGCCAACTCCCCAAAAGCTGTCCAGTACTAATTCAGTTTGTGTGGATCCATAATGCACATTTGTATGCCATATTCATGCAATGTTTTTGGCTGACTTTTTGGGAGCAGGCTGAATTACACCACTACCTTCTTTTGCTTTTTGTTATTGTTCTCGGGTCTTTCTGGCAACCAGTTTATTTTTATTCTATTTGATCTACAGAGAAACTATCCCACTTCCAAGAATTTGTGTGTGTCTACATATCCATGTGTACATGTGTACATACAACACACAAACACATACGTGTGTGTGTGTGTGTGTGTGTGTATAGAATTTCCTCTAGGCTTGTTGCTTAGAATTCTACCTAGATAGAATTGAAATACTGGAAAAAGTTCAACAAAGTTAAAGTGCTGCACAATGAATTTATTACTGTTGTTACAGACCCCTGCTTAGAAAAGCTCTTAAGCATGTACTTGAGTCCCAGTGAAGTCAAGGGGATGCAAGTGCATGCTTAAAGCCAAGCATATACTTCCACTGAATTGGGATGTATTTCATCACATTCTTAAATGCTTCCCTGAACTGGGGCCATAGTCAACATGAATGTCCTATAATACATAGATTCTGATACATGATTTATTTCTTAACTGAGACCTACCAAAAGAGTATGATGAATACCAGTATACACTTCATAGCTTGCCTCTGTTGGTGGCACTCCAAATACCTTACTGGCTTTTACATTTGGACGAGAACTTGTAAAAGAAAAGAGACTAGAAAATGGAAAAAACTATCCTCACTAAAGCAATACCTTGGCACAGTTGATCTCATATTGCAGCCAATGAGTTTTCCCGGCAATAGAGACCTGTGCTATTGTGTGTGTGGTATAATTGCTAAGACAGATTTTTTTTTATATGGCACAATAAATAGGATATTTCCTGGCTTGTCCTACATTTCAGGTAGGGTTTACACTTCCCCTTTGGATTCAATGAGTAATGAGAGTAAGTGTCAGAAGGCAGACTCCTTTCCCAGTTGCAAAGCAGAGAGTGTAACTGCATGTAATGTGAAAGTAGAGTTTGATTGTAGGAATGATGAAACTGAATCGCCTTTTCAACCTCACTGGGAGACATTTAGATCAATTAGCCTGCCTGCTTTTGCTAACTTGTTAAAATCCCTTTGAAAAGAGAATGTGTATTAGCATCATCAAAAACATCTGTATACATTGCCACAGTATCCAAAGGGACCTGCAAAAAATGACTTCAGCCCATTACTCAGAATGATCCCAGTGCAATAAAATATGAAAACACAAGGAAAAAAGATGATCGTTCAGAAAACCCAGGACTTTTCTGCTCCAGTTTTCTGCTACAATACTTAAGAAGGATGCTTAGTCATTTTTATGATCATTATTAATAACAATATTATTTATCCTTTCAAGTTCCTGCATTTTGGGAATAACTCGAAGTGAAGCTTGAAGTTGTTTCTTAAAGTTAATTAAAATACTATAGAGTTGTCTCTCTGAGGTGTAAAGTCACTGTGCATGCACTAGTTAGACTATTTTTGGAACAAGTCAATGAGTTTGTTACATTTATAACATTATAATAGTTTGCACTGACATTGAGTCATTCATTCACAATAACTAACTACTTTAGACAGTAGTTGGAGCCTCTAAGTGCTAGTGAAATACCACAAGTAAATATTTCAATTAGGCCCATAATGTTACTGAGGGGGTTTTTTTTTAATCTTCCATAGTTTGTTCTTCAGTAAGGTACCAGTACCCTTTCCACACAAACACCCATTTGTTTCCATAACTTAAAAATAGAGAACTAATTAAAGAGGTTACTATTAGTAATAAGACAGAACATCCCGTTCCTTCTTGCCACTGTACATGCAGAGTCTGGCAGCGGGTGTGATGGTGGAGTTGTCCATGTCTGTTTACTCCAAGACCCAAGGGAGGATCCTTTTGTAATAGGTGTCTAGAGGCTAATTATGAAAATAACAGACACATTTATTATTAGTTACATTCTTTTGAATTGAACTGAAACAGCATAACCAGATTGGGATGTTTCCAAGAGGGAGAGAAACAGTTCTGCAGAAGCCCCACTCACCACACACGCTAGAACGGTGCTGTGCAGTAAGTCTGAAGGACTAAGTCCCATTTCACTTTATATACCTAAACAGCACCTAACTATGCAGCCACCTAAGTGCAGATTTCAGCACTTGGAGTTTATCATTCATTTCTGGGAGCTGAAAAGTGCATAGGCCCACTGCACATGCTCAGCAGGTATGCACTCTGGCCAGGTAAGGATGCAACAAAATTTGTCCAGGTATGTAAGCCTGGGTAAATCTTGAAGTTAGTCACAGAAAAACCATGACTAGTGGGTATTAGATGCTGGGTGAGGACCTTCCCATGTTTTAGCCCAATAGCCTAGGGGTTTGGGCACTTGCCCAGGGATCAGAGGACTCGAACGCTAGCCCTCGCCACCCAGAGTGGGTTTAGACCTGCTTCCCAAAAAAGCGTTCTGACCACCAAGCTACAGTACAGGCATTATTGAAGCCTCTCTCCAGCTCTTCTCTTGAAGCCGGCCTACAAGACAGGCAAGACAGAGGTATTTGGGACAGGAGGAAAAAATTAAGACTGAGGGCGTGTGGCTCAGTGAGCAGGCAGCTGCTGCCTTGGCTGGCAGATGGCACTGGGTTCTAGTCTGGGGTCTTGATCATTAGGGCACAAACTGTTCCAGTGCTGTTTCTCCACGTTATGCAATAAGCATTTAATGTGAGATGTAGCAGATCAGCTTGAGAAGTGTCTGACCTGTGGCTAGCGTTTTCTGTTGGCAGGCAGGGGATGCAGGTTTGAAACTTCTGGCACAGTGTGAGGGGTCTGGACTCTAGATCTCCCTTTCCATATCTAAGGGCTATAACCATTGCATTATTGGCTGAAACATGGGAGGGTCCTTTTCCACAATCTCCAAAGCCATCCTGAGCCATCATCATTGGAAACAAAAAAAACTCAACAAAACAAAAACAAACCCTCAGCATTAAATTTCGTGAGGAAATATACTCCATCAGGGTTCAGTCTTATAAATGTGTGAGTCAGTTCACTGTGCTCCAGGGAACATATAAGAAGTTGTATGTCAAATTTACTGTGGCAACAGGAACAAAAACAGCCTTCCTATTTACCAGTCATTAGCCTTTCTATTTCTTGTCCACTGCTTTGGCTCTTGGTCCTGATTAAGGTGTTATTTAATTTCTGCCCGTGGACAGAAGCATGATGATCTTCTATTTAATTGCTGTCCAGATGCTGTCTTGCAAGCTGGTTTCCTGTGATGTTAGTCTGAGAAGCTATCCTTCCTTCCCCATCTCTTCCAGCCATGTTACGAGACATCACAAATGTTCTCTGAATGCACTGATTGCTCTTTGAATTTATTATTAAGGTTTCTTTTCTTTTTCTGACTGTTGCCTATTTAAGTACTGGATGCTCTTATTAGCACTGAGAAAGGGCTCACAAGTCCAGCAGAGCCATGTCTGCAGAGAGACAGCATGAACTCATGGCTAAAATGTATTGCCAGGGAGATTTGGATTCATTTCCTCTCTGTGTCACTGATTTGCTGTGTGATCTGTGACAGGATTTTCCATTTTGTCCCCAAAAGAATGGGACTTTTATGAAAAGTGGTTATGTTTTGTTTCTGGTTTGTCTTTTGATCTTGAACTCTCCTTCTTCCTTGGTATGTGTGTGGAAATTACTGCCCCCGCCCCACCCCAGCATTTAGAGAGAAAGGGATTTGGGGCATTTGCCACTCCATGAACTCTCAACCCCACATCAACCTTTCCCTGGCCAGCAATGAATATGAATTCTGTCTCCCCAGACTCCAGATCAGTTTTACCCCACATCAGTTTTGCCCCTTCTCTGTTCCCCATATCTGCCCACTGCTCCTCATCAATTCTGCCTGTCTCTAACTCTCAAACAACCCATCAGTTTGGCTTCTGAAGCCCCCATCAGCTCTGCCGATCAGTTAACCCATCTGTTCTGTATTCTCAACTCCCACCTAACCCTCAATTATCTTCCCCTCATACAACTCCAAACCTCATTTCTGCTGCTACTGAGGTTCTTCATTCCCCTTGCCCAAGTCAGGTGAAATAACTGTAGCAAGGTCCTCTTCTTTTCCTACCAGGACAGATGCTGAAGGGGTGAAGACAGGGGCTGGAGGAGTGGAACATTCCCTCTTGCTTAAAGGAGGAGAGCAGGAGAGCACAAGCAGAGCTACCCTGAGTTGTTGAACTCTTTCTATTCCCTGTTTCCTAACTATTCTTTCAAAACTGGTTGCTGAAGGGATGGTGGGGATTAGGTTACTTCATGATATCCAAGAAGCCCCAGTTGGCTGCTTCTCTCTTAAGAGGTGGGTAAGTGGAGAAGGCAGCCAGTGAGAGGGGTTTTATCCTATATGCAAGTCTAAAATTAGAGTGTTTCATCTCATTTTGAGACTGGCTCCAAATGACTGACTGCAAATCCCAGCCAAATACTCATTACGCAAGAGAATTTGTGAGAGTTCACAACAGTGTGTTGTCTACCCACTTTGCACAAAGTTGAGTGCATTATGCTCGATGGAGTTAATAATCTGGAGTAAAATCAGTGTAAAGAATACATAATCAGGGCCCTTGTCTTTTTTATTTTGTCCTTGGGCTCAGTAGTAAATAAATTGTCCATCAAACCCTCCAAGAGATGGACTAGAGACCCTGTGAGCCAACCTCAGGGAGAGCACTCAGGTGGCAAGGTTAGGTGAATATGGCGTAATCTCATCATACCCATTTGGAGCATTTGTCTCTTTTTCAGGAAGAGCAAAACTTAGTACGTACTACAGCTGAGTTAGCAAAACCAAGCAAAATAAACTAATTCCTATTTCCTAGCAATTATTTGTGCCCAACACTGTGAAACAGTTCAGTTTCCTATGGTGACCCTATGCTTGTCCTGGCTTGTCAATTTGAAGAACAGAAGTGACCAAACTGTAGAGCTGTTTAAAACTGGACTACTCTACTTCCCAGGGATTTTTGCAAATCCATTTTCTTTAGTTCTCCTTCCTCTTCATTTCCCTTTGCTGCCATGTCAAACCTCCAGACTTGAACATCTTTAGATTTGGAGAGTGGTATCTGAACCCAGATTAGAGTATTCCATAGAGATCCTGATTTTACCCTATACTGTATTGGATCAAACCTTGGAGCCCAGCACTCCCCAAAACCTGATCCGCTTTGAACCTTGTGCAAATGCAGGCTCATTGAAAGCTGACTTCAGGAAAGCAGGAAGTTCATGTTTCTTTCAATAAGGATTTAAACCTTTTTTAGTAAGCATTTAATAAGCAGGACCTGAATTTGGTACAACCAAGTGGGTGCTTCGTAGACCTGTAATAATTAGAAGTGATTCCTGCTCAAGGACAGCGTAATGCCACCTCTCAGCTTTAATTTCAAGAAGACAAAAAAAAAGTAATACACTATTTTTAACCCACATGGGCCAACAAGAGGATGTTGGTTGCTTTGCTTTGCCAGGATTGTAAGAACTTCTTAAACACACTGGTCCCACAAAATAAAATTGAAATCTATCTAAACCATTATCATCTTGAAACTCTTGGCCACCAGTGTAATTATTATGCAAATATGTCCTTGGACACAGCTTTAGCTCCACTTAGCCAATGTTATATTTGTATCTTCTCATGGCACAGAGTCAACATTTTCATGGATAAGGACCATAAACTTCTGAAGGGAAAAACCCAAGCCATTTACTTGATGCTAAAACTAACAGAAGACCCACCTTCCCTAGCTACACTGTCCCTCTTGAACAGTGCTAGAATGCTTTCTCGAGTGACCCATTACAGCTTAGCCCTGCAGTTGTTCTATTATTGTGTTGATGGTAAACTGCCTTAGACAACAAGGACTGTAAGTTATTTTCAGTCTGGTTTTGTCTGTGTAGACATCCAGTTTCCCTGCTCATATTTTGTGAGCAGTTAATCGTGATGCATACAAATATTTTTCCCTTTCTTTTCCATAGGCTGGTATGGATGGAGAAAGTATTGGGAACTGTCCTTTCTCACAACGTCTCTTCATGATCCTGTGGCTCAAAGGCGTTGTGTTCAATGTCACTACAGTTGATTTGAAAAGGTAATAAGTTATAGGATGAAAATAATTATAATGGTCCACAGTTTCCTTTGCATTAGAAAATCCCCCATTAACATCACTGGACTTTGTAGTAGGCCCACGTGCCTATGACACCGAGCAGAGTAGTTGTGATTCAGTTTCCTGAATGGTTTTTATCTGTAGAATATTTTACTTTGTATATTAAGTGGCACTCTTTCAAAAATATACTGAAAGTGAAAACCAAACTGCAGGAAGGAAGGAAGAAGGGATGGAAGTGAGAGAGGGATGGAGGAAGAACGGGAAAGCAAATATGACTGGTTTTATAAAACACTGCGAATACCAATGAGGCACTAAAGTATCATTGATGCTATGAAGTTTCTTTTCCTTTTGGCAGAAAACCAGCTGATCTGCACAACTTGGCACCTGGGACTCATCCCCCATTCTTGACTTTTAATGGGGAAGTCAAGACGGACATCAACAAAATTGAGGAGTTCCTGGAAGAGACTCTTGCACCTCCAAAGTAACAATTTAACAATTTGTTCAGTAAGGTTTCTTAGAAATAGAGAAAGAGGATTTGAATGGAAGTTAAAAGAAACCCCCATTCTGCAACCTTTACTTACAGTAGTCTTTGCTCATGGAAAATTCCTGATGACTTCAGTGGAAATATTTGCATATATAAAATTTACTTACCTGTAGAGCTGCAGAGTATTTTCCCTCATTGATTACACATGGGATTTTTGAGAATGATACCATAATAAATGTGACCAGTTCTGGTGTCCATGGTTTCCAAAAGATTGAAAGTTGGTGTAGGTACAGAGAAGTGCTACAAAAAGTATTTGTGGATGGGAGAAAACTCCTTACAGTGATAGATTTAAGATGCTCAATTTGTTTAACTTATCAAAAAGAAATGGAAAGGTGACCAGTTTATGGAATACAAACTCCTTTTCATGCAGAAAGAAAATGTCTCATTCCAGAGGCATGAGGCATGACAAAAAGCAATAGGTGGACGTTATAATCTGACAAATTCAAGTTACAAAAAAGCACACATTTTTAATATTGTCAATGATTAACTAATGGAACAAAATACCAAGGAAAGTGTCAGAAACATCCTTCCTTGAAATCTTCCG
>NW_005842296.1:1169734-1196877 GCF_000455745.1 Alligator sinensis | reverse complement strand
CTTCCGATCAAGGCTAGTTGCGTTTCTGGAAGATATGCTTTAGTCAGACACGAGTTATTGGACTGGATACAGGGAAAACTGGATGACATTCTTTTGGCTTGTGCTCCACAGGAGGTCAGACTAATAGCTCATTCTGACTTTAAATTCTTTGCCTTATGGGTTGTTTTCACCTCCCACTGAATCATCAGCTATTGGCCAGCACTGGAAGTTGGAGATCAGGTATGTCAGAGCATTATGGGACCCGATCCAAGACCTACCGAAGTCAGTGGGAAACCTTATTGTGTTCGATGTGCTTTGGAATAAGTCTTTAGTCTGTGCTGGTCTTTAAAATCAGTATGTTCCTTTGTATCAGTTGTCTTAAAAAAAATATATAGACTCAAAACTCCACGCTGTTCCACTCTGCTTATACTAAAGCTTTTTACTCTGACATTCTGGAATGCATTTGCAACACAAGGAATTAGGCACATGACTGCCATTCATAATAGAGGGAGTTTGCTGCCAAACTCCCCCGCACCCTTCTGGAAATATACGCCTCTTTTCTGATTTAAGGCCACTGCACCTTGGATCCTAGTTGTATAAAGCTCTGGTACAATTAGACTTGTCATAAAACCATCATTGTATAACTCTTCAAATGCCTGGTTCCCCAGGACAGAATTGTTATTAAGTGGGTCACACCAAGCTGGATTTTTGAGATAAGTGACAGCATTAATTACAATTCCTCATACAGGGTTTTTTCCCCCCTCCTCATGCAAGTAACATTTGTAATGATTGGTATATTGCCGGCAACAACAGGACATTGTTTTCCACGCTGGTCCTATCTTTTTCAGGTATCCCAAGCTTGCTGCTAAGCACCGTGAATCAAACACTGCAGGAATAGACATCTTCTCCAAGTTCTCAGCATACATCAAAAATACTAAGCAGCAGGATAATGCAGGTGAGTAGCATTATTTAAAAACGCTTTTCAAGGAGTGCAAAGGCTTAAAACGAAACACATGGTCAGTCGTGTATTTCATCCCTTCATCCTCTTCTAAGCTGTACAAGAGGTACCCTTGCTGATTACTCTGGGCCTGTAAATTCAATAGAGTTACTTCAAATTTTCACTACTATAATTGAAGTCAGACTTTGGCCCCAAATATCTCAGGATTGTGCTTAGCTGGCACTGTGCTTTTGCTGATGTAGGTTGCACAGTACTGAGAGTTTGTTTAAAATTAATTAGATGAAGGGAGTGATTTGATTTGGCCCCAAGAAGGCCTGTGTTATTACAGCAGGGATGCCTGTGGCCAGTGTAACTACAATTAAAACAACCCTTAACTTCATGAAGCTTCTCTTCTTCTCTATTTTCCTTTCCCCAAAGAAGGCCACATCCTTAGCCAGTATTGCTATAGATTTAGCTTCATGGAGCTGATGATCCAAAAGAACATTTGTATTCACTTGTTACACCTTACCTTAGATTATGACTTCTGCTAGGTAGGGTCTTTTTCTTTCAGTTGCATACCATGAACATGCATCATCCAGGTGAGAAAAAGTTGGATTTGTGGAACTGAACTGAGGTTCAGGACATCTAATTTTAATTCTCAACACTGCCACAGACTTCATGTTTGCCCTGATAGAGGTTGCACAGGTCCAAACCCTTCAGATGAAGTTAATAGTGATGATGACAGATGAGAATCTGGCCCTCCTTTTTTTGTGCTGCAGTCTTCTTATTTGTAAAATGGGCAATAATCATAATTCCCTCCTTCTGGGAGGTGTTGCAAGCCATTGAGGTCTGAGATACTCAGTCTTGGCTGGATTTAATAAACCTCATCATGAACTGAAAAAGAGTCCACGGTGAGGGGGATCGCATATTTTGGGCAGGGGAGACACCATTCTTGGCCTTTTGCCTCAGATCAAAAATAGGTATAGGGTAAGGCTTGCCCATTGCACTCCAGAGGGGCTGAACTCTATAAGTTTCCCTAAATGTGGGAAACTTAACTGCACAATTTTGTGTCAGTGGGTGACTGTATTTGCACTTTCCCCCTGCCTTGCACCTTGGCCTTTTGGCTAGGTGCAAGTGTGAATAAACTAGGGGGCATCCAAACCCCAAGGTGTCTTGGGCCTAGGGCTTAGATGTAGGATGCCTGCCATGGATTTGGGGAAGTATCCCAAATCCCAGACTGATGAGTCTGGGAGAAAAGATTTTTGCCTGGTGGTAGAGCCACACAGACTTCAACAATTGAGCTCTGCTCAATTGAAATTTGCCCAATTGAATCTGGAACTGATTTCACCCTTGAAGTGAAATTTTTTTTTTTAAATGTGTTTTATAGTCATGCTCAATGTTGGCTGCATTTAATCAACTTCATAGTTGGTTTCCATTGCTGAGCGCATGCTGCTTTTGGCAGCAGTTTAATGATAGGCGGTGTTTTTAGTGAAATTTCCTTGTATGCGATTATAAGACGAGGGGCTTTTCCCCCATGCTAATTAACGGGAAAAACTTTGCCTTAGAGTTGAATAAATATGGTAAATACATAAGTATAGAACAACAGAGACATGTGCATGTCTCTAGAGGACTATTTAGTTCCTATAATGGAGGCACTTACACACCCAGAGAGGGTAAAAAAATTACTCCTACACTTTAGTTGGTGTTGGTTGCTAGCTGTACTTTGGTTGTCCAGTAAGTGAAATTTAATTCTACTCTCAGGACATAGCAAAAATGTTGAGTAGACAGACACTAGTGGTAAAAATGAAAAAGCAAATACAGTCTATTCCATCTCACCCCATAATTTATTAAGTTATATTGGTTCAACATAGGTCTGAACCAAATACCAAGAAACCCAACCCTCAAAATGTTGGGGTGTTTAAATACTTCCCTTAATGGAGTATCATAAGGATAAATATGTTAATGGACATGAAATCAGGAGATCAATTTTACAGCATCAGTTTGCCATTAATTTTAAGTGTCATTATTTATGATTATTCTTCATAGCATACTCGTAAATGTTTTGGAAAAGTCAAAAGGTCTTAGTAATATGTTCTCACTACAGCCAGTAGCTGGTAAATCTTTGCTGAGAAGTAGGGTGAAGTGGTTGGGTTTTTCTAGCAAGATTTATGGAGTATGAGAAATCTTGAAGTGAGAATTAATGAGACCCTATGGTATGCTTAAGATAAATCAAAGCAGCCTTTTCTTGCAATGGGGTTTGCATGTTGGATCATGCCATGATTTTAGCCTCAACAGCACCAACTAGGGAATGATGGATCACTGTGACAGTTGATCTTGCCAAGGTGGTACATTAAGAGTCTACAGGCTTGAGCGGGATCAGGTAACAAAGTAGCTGGGATAGATGTTTTTTTCTTTAAGCAGAGTCATTACTGATAAATCCTAGAGGTAGTTTCTTGTCGTGGAATCTCCCCAATATATTTACTTTATCAATGAACAAAGTCAATGATACACATGCCCATTTGATTTAAGGCTTGTGATACCCTCTGCTGGCAAACATGTGAATATATAAAGCAGCAACTTTACAATCCTTTAGAGCTTCCTGAAAAAAATTATCAGAACACTTTTCCATGAATGATGCAGGTTTGTAAAAATCCAAGTGTTTTGTGAGTACATGTCAGTTTGAAGAAAACTCTTGATAGAAAGAATTTAAATGTTGCATTTTAATATTCAAAGGTTCTGTTTCAATAGTATCATTTCAGTTACTTTTGGTTTGACTGTTATATTATCATAAAATATTATATTTATTTTTATTATTAGGTATATCATATTTTATATAGTAGCATAGACTTGGAAACAAAATAAATCTGAACAATGGTGTCAAAATGAAATGTTTTGACATTATTGAAACATAATGTTCTGATGGTCCTGCATCGAAATTTTTGGTTTGTTTTTATTTCTCAGGTAATTTATGTTTCTCACTCCAATTCAATTGAAATCATTTAGAAACAAAACACTTTAGTATTACAGAGAGAACAGCCCTGTTTCTGGATTAGCCACAAGCCATTGTATTTTGTGTCTGGAACAGGAGCAGGTGATAAGCCTTTGGTGTAACTTTGTATGACAATATGTTATTGATCATGATTCATTTGCTCACCAGAGGTATTTGGAAGTCAGCCTGCCCTTATTTAATAGTTCCCTGAATTTCTGATCCTTTTTTCACTTCTTTGTTTTGCTAACTTTTCTGTCTTATAACATAAAAACGTTGAAAGGTTTGGAACAGGCAGGCTAGGGCTGTAAGCCCAGAAGCAAACATACTCACGCCATATCAAAGTTTTACCACTTTTAAGCATCTTGAAAGGGAAGGAATTGATTCCAGATTCTCAGGATGTGGCAAGCTGTGTTTTAAGAAAGCGTGAGTATTTATTATTTCAAGCCAGTTCAATTACAACGGGCTTGATTCCTTCCACCTCCCACGTCACTCAGTTGCAGAACAGGCTTTTCTAAAGGAGTGGTCTTCACAGCACAGGAATAGCCCCACTTCTTGCTTGGATAGTGTGTCTAGATTATTCAGTCCTCTGACCTTCTCCATAAGACCATGCTGCTGTGGTTGAAATCACTAACGTTTAATCCTCTCTGCGGTTGATGCAAGTCATGAAAATCCTGGGATGAACTCGATGGGTGTAATCTTGATGTTAGTGTCCTAGAAACTCTTCTTTAACCTTAATTGATTGAGTTTTCCTGCCTGATTTGAAAGCAAAGCCTTTTCCTGACACTGCAAGCTTGAGTAAGTTGCATAAACTCTATAAGAAGGACAACAACTATTTATTTAATCATTGGGCAATCACAAAGATTAACTAGTTGAAACGCTGTGTACGTGTTCAGTATTACGAGTACTATCTCTCCGTGACTGGTATAGTAACCACCCATTTGCAGTTCTTCCTAAAATTATACACGCTTTGGCTCATAGAATGAGCTCTTTGATTTCGTTTATGAGTTTAAAAAGTTGTTCTTGAATTGAGTTCTTAGAGGGCACTAGCTCCAGTGTGGGTGGGCGCATTCATTAGTGGTACGGGAGGATGTTTTACTGTACTGCTCTTCACAGGGCTCTGAGCTGGGAGACCACCAACGCGATTTCATTCACTGGAATTTCCAGCCATCTGACCAGCGGATTCCATTGGTCTGGTTTGGATTTAGATCAAGGGGCCAAAAAAATAAAAGAACATTAAATCATTAATTTGCATGTGATTAAATACTGTTCACCTCCTTCAGTAGCTAGCTACATCACACTTTGTGGTTAAGCCTGTGAGGTAAGAAATGTCCCTCTCTTTATGTGCTATATATACTTACACATAATATATATGCACATGCACGTACAGGGTCTGGATCTCCTCTGACCTACATAAGTGTTACACTAGCTTAATTCCACTGACATCCACGGAGTTATACCGGGTGAAATCAGAGTTAGATCTATAGAACATGGACTTGCACAGTATGGACACTGTGTGTGTGTTCCAGTTCTTTCTAAAAGCCATCACGTATCTCCTTAAACAAACAGAGAAAGACATTGGTTCAGTTCAGAAGGTAGTACATAGAAAGATTACAGTAGTAATGGAGCGGTGGGGCAGATTATTTCCTGATCCCAAGCTAAGCTAGATGCCAGACACTACAGGGGCCATTAAAGAGGCACTCGCAGCTCACTGATTCTGAGATGAGCCCTGGCTCCATCTCATGTTAGAGAAATCCATGCTCACTTTTACCTTATGGCAGTGGAGGATAAGTACAGCAAAACAGAACTCCTCTCTCTACTCAACATTTCCCTATGCTGGGAAGGGGAACGGCACCTACTTATAAGTCAGCTCTAGCAGAGCCCTCATCCCTTCCCTCCACTTTCTACCAGAAGGTGCCTCCTTTGCATCTTATAATTAGCCCCCAAATCATAAGTGTGCATCTGACTTTTTGGCACAATTAATCTCACACCTTTAGCCTCATCCACACTCTGTACACTGAAGTCCATGGCAAACTTTCCATTGACTGATGGTGAAAGATCTGTGTCTAGGATCCTGTTCTAAAGCCCTTAAAATTAATATGAAGAGTTCCCTTGATTTCAGGTCACTTTGGATTGGGCATTAATTCATTTCCTTCAGCTTGCACAAAATACTTTAAACCTCTAAAATCGGCTTGCTATAGATATATTTCCTTCTCTTTCAACTGTGGAGTTTCCCCACTCCACCATGAAAACGGACACCTGTCCAAGGCCCAGAACTGGCAACATTTTGTCCCATAACAGTGATGGGCTTAAATTTCCTGTTTTATGTCCAAGCAGCAGCAGAAATACAAGTTTTAAACCATTGTGAAGCAAGATTGCCAGCTTTGTGAAGCACCATTTTGTTGCCGTGGAAGGCTGACAAGATCTTAACCTTTGGGTTTCCAAGGCATAAAAAAAATATTTTGGGTCATTTTTTAGAGGCTTTTATGGCTCCCTCTGAGCTGAGTACACTTGGGATCATAGTAACTAAAATGCTTGGCAGGGTTACAAGAAACAGTCCCAATATAAAACCCCCACTCTTTGAAACACATGTAAAATAGCTTTTCTGCATCATTTGTGGCACATAAAGTACCAAATACATGTTGTTGAGTGTGATATAAAGTTTTTATTGGCAAGCCTTTGGGATGACCCACATAACTCACTTGTGGCATGCTAATAAAGCTCCCCTCTATTCTCTTTCTCTATATAAAAACATATACATAGCTACCACTAAGATGGTAGAGATAGCCATGTACTAAACTGCAAGTAATGTGATAAACTGCATTGACCAGGTACCTTTTGGTTGGCTTAATGGCACACTGCCCACTAATCTAAGACTCATTCTGTCTTCCCCAGAAACCACAGATTATAGAAATCATTTTGCTTGAGAAATATTTCCTTGAAATTTCCTTGGAATTTTCCCCCAAAATTACACTGGCCCAGGGCCTAGAACAGTCAGTATTCAGTCTGGCACCAGTGACAGATTTAAGGACTGATACCTTGTGACCTGCCAAAGCTCAACTCTGGAGTTTTGTGCCATTGGAAAAGAGAGATTCACAGCTTTCCACAATGATATATAGCTCAATCTTAGCTTTGGAAATAATGACACTAGTAAGTAATTTTAAAAAGTATCCAAAAGTTTTCTCATTTTAGTTTCCCCTTTAAGGCCTTTTTAACAGGAGCCATAGTAAGTAAAGTGTGCAGCTGTACTGGTGAAGGATTAAAAAAAATACCCACTTTTTTTTTAAACTCCGAATGTCTGAAAGCTCTCAGGCTGTTAGCTCTTTGGGGCAGAGCTGGTATCCTTGCATATACATTGCTTAGTGCAATGTGGCCTGGATCTTGACTGAGATGTTATATGTGGCCAAAAGAGAAATAGTAATGACAAATGAGCCAAGAGGAGCAAAAAGTGTGAATGTGTATACACATACGTATAGGAGAGAGAGAATGGAAAGAAGTCAAAAAGTCAAAAGTATACAGTAAAGTCAATAGGACCATTCATGTGCTTAAAGGCATGTGATGAAGCCCCTTACTGAACCAGTCCCATATGCACACAGTCCAGCTTCGTACAGTTGGAAAACTAGCTGGCAAGTGCTATTTTTAAAACAAGGAAATTATTTCCCTTGTGTGTTTGAGTATTCCTCCAAGTGCTGCTGCTGGCTTAACCAGGATGCATTATTCTCTTTCCCAGATGAGCTCCCTTGCTCACACACAGAAGCAGTAGCACAGCTGGAAGTACTAGAGCAATCTGGTGGCAGCAGTCCTGGGAGACATTAAGCATCTAGCTGCTAGAAAGGGAGATCCAAGTTGTATTGTTATTTAAAATTCAGTTTTAAGTTTGATAACTATAATGTCCTCTCCCTTCTCTATTCGCCCTTGCTGTAACCAGTGCCACACACAGAAAGGCCTTCTTGTTAGATTGATATAGACATCAGGGGCCTGATTCTGATCTCACTAATTCTACTTTTGCTTTCGTATAATGCCATTGATTTCAGTGCATTTGGTGCATCCTATCGTGGACATGGATTTCTGGGAATTTATGGCTCAAATCTTGCATAAATGCCTACTTACACTTAGGATCATGAGTGCCTCGATTGATTCCAAGAGGAATACTCGTAAGCTTCAGCAGTGCCTTCCTGACTGTATCATTAAAGGGCAGGAGGCCTGATGGTACAGGATTTAGTAATGTGATTCTGCTCTTGCAGAAATCAGTTTATTAAACTCCTAGTGACTTGAGTAGGAGCAAAATCAGGTCAGTTTTTCAAGTCAGAGAGATTCAGAAAGATTCAATGAGTTGGATATAGACACAGCTATAAATGTTTTTTTACATACCTCAAGGTACCAGGCACGGCTCGTGCATGCTGTGATGCTGGGGCCGATGGAGCATCCCATAGGAGCGCAGGGGGGTCCCCAGCGTGCTTGGCAGCAGACCTGGAAGTGGACCAGAAGCACTTCTGGTCCACTCGGGTGCGCACAGGGGCTCCCCTGTGCCCCCGCAGCTCACTGACTGGTGCCCCCTGGGTCTAGGGGGCCCCTGGGGTCCACCCACAGCTGATCACTGCGCTAGGGGGATGCGGGGATGCCCCCCCAGTGCACCCGGCAGCGGACCTAGAAATGGAACAGAAGTACTTCTGGCCCACTTCTGGGTTGGCTGTTGAGCACATGGAGGCCCTCCCCCATGCTCCTATGGGATGCTCCATCCATCTACCCCAGCATTGCAGCGTTCACAAGCTGCACCTGGTACCTCGAGGTATGTAGAACAAGCTTTTGAAGCTGTATCTCTGGCCAAATCGCTGATTCTCCGAATCAGCATCAAAACTTCAGATTTGGATTCGGCTGAGTCAAATTGGGGACAGTGATCTGAATCAATTAATCGAATCACTGTGCCCGATTTGGGCTGAATCTGAATCCGAATATGGCCTGATTCGCACACCCCTATAAACTATGTCTGCTAGAGGCAGAATAGGAGAGTCTAACGAGCTACCAGTGCCAAAGGCTCCTGCAATGTCAGGGAACTGATTAGGTGAGCAATGCCCCCATGATCCTAGCAGGTGATCTATGGCCAATGCTGCCTTATGAGTATTTTGAGAACAATATAAATGGTCCTTTTCTCCTTCTGGCCCATGAAGGAAGGAGATGAACGGGGAGATTCATAGATTTGCAGATTCCAAGGCCAGGAAAGATCATTATGAGTTTCCAACAAACTGTGCTTCCTTCTTCCCCACCATGTAACATTGGGGTAATAGAATTTCTTCCAGAACCTAACTTAAAGGACATATTTTAGTAAACCCAGTTTTGTCTAAGCAATGGTGAGTTCCTTACCTCCCCTGGTGAACAGTTCCAGTGTTTAATTACTCTCACAGCTAGGAAATTTTGAAGCTGAATTTGTCAGACTTCAGCTTGTAAGCACCAGATCTTGTTATGTCTTTTCCAGCAAGGTTGGCAGCCCTTTCACTACCAGATATCATCTTTAGGGGTAAGTACCTCTCATCTCTCAGACTTCTTTACAAAAAGTTGAGCTCCTTAAGCCTGCCAGCATAAAACTTATTTTTCAGCCCCTGGAGCATTATTGCAGCTCTCCTTCAAACTCTTTGGTATTTCCACATCCTTACTGAAACATTGACTCCAGACCTGGACACACTATTTTAGCAGAAATCTCACCACTGGGGTATACAGACACAAGACCTCTTCCTTCATTCTACTTAATATTCTCTTTTTGGACATCCAAGGATTGCAGGAAGCTTTTGTTACAGTAGCACGCTTAGAGGTCACTTGAGGCAGGTACCTTCAATGACCCTAAGTCCTTCTTCTTTCTAGCCTTGAAAAGAGAATCCTGAAGTTCCAAAACTGTTGCTGAAAACGAACCCAGGGTTGATTATTCTTATAATCTCATGAATTTGAAGTCAGATTTTTAAAGCCAGCTAAGGGATTTGGACCCCCATTCACAATCCCTTGAGCAGCTTAAAAATCTCAGCCTTAACTTATACTCACAGACATATGACATTTAGATACATATATCATATTTAGAATAGATACAGATGGCCACTAACATTATAGTCTGAAAAATGGACGTTGCCTTGACAAGCCTGCAGTCTAAATACCAGTATAATAGTGTAGGACTGATTCTCCTCTTAATTACTGCACTTCATAGAGTAGCTCTCTTGAAGTCTATGAAATTACACTAGCATAGCAACCCATGCAAAGAGGAGAATCAGGCCCTTTGTCTCTTTGTAGATGTAACGTAGTGCTAGTGGTATTATTAGAGCCAAGTTCTACCCTCAGCTACACCAATGTATGGGTGAAGTAATTTAGCTGAAGTCAGGGGAGTATATCTGGGTTTATGTGAGCAGAAATGAGAGCAGAATTTCCCTGTTGGGTGGATAGTAATAAGAGAAACGGGTATTAAACATACAGTCACTGACAGCTTGTGCAAGAACAATTTCTTCATTTTGCCACTCGAACACAAGGGGTCCCCACAGTACTGTGACTGAAACTCAGTCTGTGCCTCTACGAAAAGTTACACGTTCGGTAACATTCGGCAGTTAGTTTTTTGTTGGCTCCAAAATCATCCCTTATTTGCTGCTTGATAATTACATGACACTGCAGAGTCTGAGTAAACCCCATCAGTTCCAGCTAGGATATTGAAGTGCTAATCTTGCATTATACAGACAGTAGCTATATAGCATTTCAGGCTTGATTCTTTTTTCACTACCATACTGCAAATCAGCAGTTACTCTACTGAAATCAAGGAGGCTACATCAGAAAAAAAACAACTAATGTCAATGAAATTGGGATCGTGCCTGAGGGAAGTGCTTCTGAAATGGTACAACTGATCTGGTCTCCCATGCAGAGTTTTGTGAAGTTTTGCAAAAAAACTGGTTAGCAGTTGTTCTTCTTGTAGCAGTTACAGGTCAATAACTTTGCACTTTAATTACCTCCTGGTCTTTCTACAACTATAAATTGGTTAGACACAAAAGCCTTCAATCAATTCTTTAACCACATTTCAAGTCCTATATTCCTGTTGTTTAAATACACTTGTCTGAAGATGTTCCTGTTGCTTTCTGCTTACAGACCTTACAAGGAATAAGTGTGTTATACACCTCTATTGTAAACCTGACTAGGGAACAAGTGAAGCATCTGAGACAGGAAAAACCCAGACGTTCAGTCCCCAATCCAGAAGTGATCCAAAAAACAAGTGTTGTGGAGGATTGAAAAAAATCATTTAGTGTTCACTTGAAATACATTTCAAATGAATTTGCATCATCTAGGCAAATTTAGGAATGGAACTAATGGTATCAATATAACGTAATAAAAATGTTTGTCTTGTGATATTTAAACTGGGATGCCTCTGTGAAGTCTCACAAAAGTGTGACATTCCCAGATTTCCTGATAAACTTTTGAGCCTCATCTAAACAAAACATCTAGCTTTTTGCAGTTGGCTCATTCGTGCTTTGGACAACACAGAACTCAGCAGAGAACCCCCCCAAAGTGAAAGTCCAGTGTGGTGGAGGTGGCAAAAAGATCTGTGGAGCTTCAGCACAGCTGAAAAGGGGTGACTGTCTGTCTAAACTATTTATGTGATCCCTGTTGTCTGAGCATCTGACAGTACCTTTGTGAACTAGGGCATGGAGGCACAAAGTATATGTGACTTACCTGAGAACACACACAAGTGCTTGGTAGGGAGCATGGACTTAAACATGAATCATGTAAGACCCAGGTTCTCTTTCTAGTCACTGGACCATGCTTCTGGTTGGGGAAAAGGCACTGTGGGCAACTAGGGGATGCGAGGTTTCTGTTCATCCCCCTGCCACCCTCCCGAGAATTTATACAAATTAATAGCATCGGATGAAGTAGTTTGCCGCCTCTGGAAGTTTATACCTCTCTAAACAAGTTAGTCTCTATGGCTGTGTCCAGATAAGCATGGCCATTTGTTTCCCCAGAGACAAGTAGCAGTGGCACACCTTGTGCTGCTGCTACTTGTCCCCGGGGAACGGCTGTGCCACGCACGCTCTGGCATGTAGCAGGTTACCCCAGGTGGGGTAGGGGAGGCTGGGGCCAGCAACTGTGCTGGCCCCAGCAGCCTTACCTGGGATCCTGGGGCCCTTGGGGAGCTGTAGCCATGGCACTCCTGCAGTTGGGAGCCTGACCAGCAGCAGCTTTGGCTGGCCAGTCTCCGGTTCTGAGTGGTTCATGCTGCCACCCTGTTTTTTTTGCCATTGGTTTTTTTGACCCCAGAATGTCCTGGGATTAAAAACCCCCCTACACTGCAAGGTAGCAACGCGGGGCATGCCTGCATGTGTGGTGTGTGGCACTGCAGATGGGTCTGTGGCATCACATACCACATGTCCATGCTTATCTGCAGGCAGCCTAAGGGTGAGTCCCCACATGCAGGGCATGCATTTGCCACGGCACAAATTTGTGCTGCTGTTTTTTGCTGCTGTATATGCCCCTGCACATGGAGTTTGCTGACGGGGCGCAGCAGCACAGGCAGGAGTTGTAATATGCAGATGGAGCTGGCTGGGAAATAATCCTAAAGAAAGATTATTGGGGGGAAAAAACAGTATCCCTTCAAGAGTACTGCCATTTCCCTGCTCATATCACCTTCTGGCATGCTGGAGGAGCTGGGGAAAACTAGCCAGAGCATCTCCCTAGAGGACCCAGCCTCCAGTTGCTTTGCTACATGCTCTTGGAGTGTGCACCATACTACTTTTATTTATAGGGGGGGGGGTTATACTGGGAGTTCATATTTTGATGCTGCGCTGCAAATTTACAATATGATGAACATTTGCACGTGTGCCGTGTGTGGTTTGCAGGGCCTCAAACAGTTTTGAGGTGCCACAGACAGCACATGCACACTCGTCTGGATGTGCCATAAGGTGGTATCCTGCCCTGCCTCATGCCTGAGTTTGGAGAGTGTGTGGCAATGGGTGGGTAGGGCATGCTTGGGGCTGACCTTGGTGGGACATGCTACTGTCATGATGTAGACAAGTCCATTCAAAATTTAGCCCCAAGTGCCTAAATCATCTTCTTGGAAACAGAGGACTCAGGCTACTAAGTCACTTAGACACTTCTTAAAATTATACCCAAAGTGTAAATAAAGGCTTCATTACTGGGTAGAGACATGAGGTCAAGACTACTACTATATTGTCCCCAGATAAGAGGCAAGGCCTTAAAGAAAGCAGTCAGGAAAGGGGATATTTCAGAAGAGCAAAAGAGACTTTTAGTAGCAAAGGAGATCAAGGGTAGGATGCTTATCTCAGAAGCCACCCAAGAGTGCTGAATGGTAAGCATTGCAATAAAGAGTATTGAACTAAGAGGAATGAAGAAAAAAGGAGCCCTAATAGCCATCACTCGATTATGTTCTTGAAAAGTAGAAAGCAGAATAACCAGTATGAACACTGGGTGAGAGCCCATCCATCTGTTACAGGACCAGTCTATGCCACTGAAAACTAGCATACAGCACCTGGAGACCGTTTGGAAAAGTGGGTGAGAGAAAAGGTGGTGGAAATATAGATTTGTGGTCTTTAATCAAGTTGTCTGAATAGTGGAATTATATTCTTTTCTTACCTTAAATTGCTGGTTCTAAGCCGTTTTTTCTCTCCTACCAGAAAACAACATTGGGTTTCATGTAATATCAAACGGTATGAATCTGGAAATGATCAAGGAAGGGGTGTTTTGTGTTTTTTTTAAAGAAAAAATAAATCTTAGGTTGTTTGTGTGAGACTGCGAATATTTATGTACTGTTCCCTCTTTTCCCTCGTTGCATATTTCATCAACTTCATTTGTGTGCATTATGGGATAAATCTTATTGGAGGGATGTGGAAAAGAGCAGTAAAAGGAAACAGCATCAATCAGTTACCCAGGGTAGTAGCAGTAATTGCGAATCATTTTGTATACAGGTCATAGTTTGTTAAACTTGCCTGGGCTTGACAATTAGGAAATGTGTAGCCCCGCAGAGGTCATTCGAAGGTGGTTTCAGATGACAAACACACAGGAATTCACATTGCCTTGTTTTGACAACTTTGAAACCTTGTTGTCACTGTGGTTTCAATGCTATTCCCTCAGGAAAGCTGCCACTTGTCTTATACCTAAAGTTAAGCTAAATGTTTTTGGTAAATAGCTTATCTACCAGGTAGGGACCTTTTAGGTGAGCTGAACTCTGCAAATTTATTTGATGAATACTTTTGGTTTATATACACACACGCTCGCGCGCGCACACACACTCTTCAGCTATTTTCACAACATCAAAAGGAAGCATTTTGATTTTTCCAGTTTCATCAACATTTTTCCTTTTAACAGCAGCAGGAGGAAATATTTTGATTCTTCATTTGGAACTGACATTTTCATTTTGAAAACTGACATTACATTGTCAAAAAACAGTTAAAAGTAGTGAGAACCCTGAAAAAAAAGGAACTTTATGCCCCCCCCCCCCATTATTTTGTTGTTTTGCCAACAACCCTCTCCTCCCCATCTCCCCCCAAATGCCTTGGGCCAACTTGAAACAAATTGTTTATATTTTTCAGTTTGGCCCCTAAACCAAAATGTCAGCTATTCATACAGCTATGATTCTGCTCCCTGGGCCTTGATGTCATTCTCATTGTTATAAATACTAAGGTCTGAATCTTGAATTAGATCCCCTGTGCCCATAATCATGTTCTCTATCTGCCCAGGTCCCTACGGCAGACAGCTTTAAGAATCCACTTATTGATGTGTTTTCTATGGATATTTTAAAATACTACTTCAGCATCTTAGATGTTTCTTCAGAATACCTTCCACTTGCCTTGCTAATTATTGATGTGCTAGAGCTTCAGTTCAATCCAATGCTTTTTTACCTTTATGTCCCTAAGTGGCACTTTTATGTAGCTTTGTATGTGCAATTTTTGGCACTTATATGGCTTTTAGATTTTCTTTCCACCTGTGGTGGAATAGGATCGCCCAGGTATGGGCTCAAGGATTTAGCCCTTGACCTTTATAAAGGTCAGTTTAAATCAAATCTGATGTTTTCCAAATTGCTTTTCCATTTTACTTTAGCCTCATTTGAATCATTGAAATTGGAGATGGAAAAGACTCATGATATTTGAAATTTTATGGTCTGTATTAAGCAGGAAGCCAGACTAGATGGTCATAATAGTCCCTTCTGGCTTTAAAACCTATAGGAGAAATCCTAGCCCCATTGAATTTGATGGCAAAACTCCCACTGACTTAAGCAGGCCAGGATTTAATCCTAAGAATCTAGCAGTCAGATTTTGTCATCTAGACTTTCCCCTGTTCCTGTAGGAATGCCCGCTGCGCTATATTTTCCAGTGTTTTGTTCAGTCTAGGTATGTTTCAAGACATGAGGATTCCTCCATCGCCCTTTGGAAACTGTTATGCAGGCTAATAGTTTAAGAGAGTTTTTGCTTGGAGATTTGGGCATCCCAGATTCTGTTCTTGGATAATGTGGTATAAATATGGAGTAACTTTGTTGGAATTATGGTGTTCCTCTGCATTTATGCCAGTGTAATTCACAGTGCAGTTTTGCCAATTACTAACTTTCATTACAATATTTACAATTCTGTTCATGTCAGGATTTGTTAATCTCATTGTTCAGCATCGAGTAACCTTACACTGAAAACAGGGCGTCATTGTAAATTAGGTATCATCAACTAAATTGAACCTCGCCCTGTGTATTTGGCAGATGGTCATACATTTGTTAAATGTTCTGTGGTTTCTCTGAGGTTGGAAAGTGCTATTTTTCTGGCTTCTGACTCAGGACTGTTAAGTGAAGTTGCATGAAACTGTAAAGGAGGCAGGAGAATTGCAAAAAACTGTGTGAATTTTCTTAGTAATCTCTCTTGTGCCATTGGTGTGCCATTGGATGACACTTCAGAACCACATTGGTATAAGTTGTCTCTGGTTGGGTATGTAGTTCTGCATGAGACAGTGAGAGATATGGGAACCGGTGTGACCATGTGTTAGATACCTACTCTCAAAAATCAAGCCACCTTGGCATCTACAGTTAGGTTGAATAGGTCACTGTGTAGGCAACAGGATGCCCTATGATGCTTCTGCCTGGTGATTTAATTGTCCGGGCAGATGATTTATCTTGTTGATCCAGGATTTCCTGGCTGCCATATATGTCCATATCCTGTATCTGGATTTGGTTTGGAAATCTGGGAGGCAGTGATTATACGTAAAGTTTTCAAAAGCAGTGAAGTCCCAGATGCTCAAAAGTACTTAGGCAATAACAAGCACAGCTTCTTCGGCATTGCTCCATTCCCTGTTATAGCATTTAACCCTTACAGCTGCCTTGGGGAATCCTCACCCCTGAGGCTCCTCTTCCTGTGGATAGGCAAAGTTAGGAGTCTAAGGAACAGACATCCAGAAATCAGCTGAGCACTGGCTGGGAGTGAAGTTCAAAAGAACAGGGCAGAATTAAACACCTCTAGTCTGGTAATGTTAATCAGGCAGATACCTTCTTCCATTGCTGATCTTCAGACAAGAGCCATCTCTATGAAATCAGCTAGTTAAGTAGCCTAAGCCTACTTCTCCCATCCCTGGGAAAACTTAATACTAGGAAACCTAACTCCCTTTGCCTAATATTTTAAGTTGTTAGAGGACTCCCCCTCTATATCGGAGACCTTGGTTCCTAATTTGGAGCAGATAGTTGAATCCTTGCACTGCTTGACAGACCTTACAACAAGCCCATGAGATATGAAGCTGTTCTCTGGATGTGAACTCCCAAGCCTGAATAACTCAGGTGCAGTATTACTGAGTAGCATGCTCCTCTGGTAAGAGAGGTGGAGAAATGCCTAGCTTGAGAGGCCCATTTTGGGGTTTCGGATTGAGTTAGGGCTCTGAGCAGTTTCTCAGCTCTGAGAAGTCAGAGTGTTTGGGTAACCTTGTGCATTCTGACCATCAGAAACTTAGAAATCTGGGGCCAGCTTCAAAACACAGCCCAGCTGAGATGATCCTGAGCATTATCTCGTGCATAATCTAGACATGCCCCTCCTGAACTGACATTCAAAAACCTGAGTTAGATATTGTTAGGGTGATAATATTTGGATCTTGGGGAGCACTGGATTTGCAGCTGAATAAAAGACTATAACCTGTGGCCTAGCAAATGCTGCTAACCACAACATAGCATGATATATTAAAAGTAACATTGCAAAATGCTTAGGCAAGCATTTTCTTAATAATTTAGTAGTGTTGTAAAATATGTATCGTTAGAAGGTAAAGCGGATTTTGCTTATGAAAGCCAGCCATTTGCTTATGTTAAGTAACCTTCTTAACTGTGTCAACCATTTTCAAGTGAGTCTGTGTGAGTCTGTGTGCTGTGAATGAGGTAAAGCCTTAGGAATGTGGAGGATGGTACAACCTGGGCCTGAAAAACAGACTGGAATGTGAAAGACAACACGTAACTGATAACAGAATCTGAGATAAACATATGCAAAAAGGTGAATGGGGATTGGTGAAGAAGCTTCCTGGTTTTGGTCAAAGTCCACCCATTGACTGAAGAAGTGGAGTCAAGGTCTTAGGCATGCGCTCATAGCAAAAAGACATGTAAATGAGTGAAATGCATAGGCAATTCCATGCTAATGAAGTAAACAGTAAACAGGGGCAGAGCTTGAGATAGGAGGAGATATGGGTGGAACAAAGGAGGGACCAAGGTGGAGTAAATGCTAGTAAGTATAAACCAAAGTGCATAAATATGGAAAAAAAACTAATGTTCAGTGCAAGTCCCCCATTTGTTGAGGTTTTTGGGACCTTTGCCCAAAGCTGTCTCCATTCTGAATAAAGCTTGTGTGAGCAATGTGTGCTGGGGTTTGCTCTCTGCTTGCTCCGGCTAATGAGTAACAGGATCCATGACCAATTGGATCGTCGTCTCCCTAGTCATTGGGCACCACATGGAGTCAGGGTCTAACAGATATCTAAGGTTAAATGGAGAGATATAAGTGCTTGGGACAGGGATTCACAGCAGCCACTGTGTGAAGTAGGGAGCAAACTATTCAGGCTGTAGGAAATGTGGAGGAAAGCTGTGGGTCTAAAATCCCACCTCTCCTGTATTCATATACCTGGATTCTGGTAATTTGAGATATACAGTCTGAACTCTTTCCTACACTTCAGTACATAAATGGAGGATGTGGGTAAGAGCAAGAACTCATATTTTGGCCAGTAGCCTACTAGTTAGGGCAGTCACCCAGGAAGCAGGAGACTTGAATGCAATGTCACATGGTTTTAACCCACATCTGCTTCCCAGGAAAGTGCCCTACCCACCAGGCTGTGGGCTAAGGTGAAAGTGCCCTTCATTCTTCCTATTGAAACTTGCTGTCTGGGAAATCAGGAATGCAAGATTCAGGGGCTAGGAGCAGAATAAATAAAAGGGAGTCTTTGTAACCCAGTGAGCATGTCTACATATGCAATACCAATGCACCTGAATTTATTTGCAGGAAATTCAGGTCATTAAAGCACTCGGGGGTGCAAATCTACACGTGAGCCCCTGCTGGGAGCAAATTGTGCCTGACAGGAGCAGCCCAGTCCAGGGCTGCTCCTGCCCTGTTCTGCCCCCTTGCAGTAGCCTTGCTGCTCCAGGCTCCCCTGGGTGCAAGGCCTAGGGCTGGCAGGGGCACAGGACCTGGTCCCAATCCTCATGTGGCCAGGAGAGCTGTCTCTGCTCAGCAGGGACACTGCCTGCCAGCCACATGGGGACTGGGATCCTGACCCGATCTCCATGTGGCTGGGAAGCAACAGTCCTGGCTGCCAGGACATCTCTACCGGACACCTGGGGATTGGGTCAGGACCTGATTTCCACATGTCTGGGACAGCAGTCCCAGCTGCTGGGACAGCTCTCCTGGCTACATGGGGATCAGGACCTGTCCCCTCATGGTAGGGAGACAGCTGCCCCTGCAGCCAGCACAGCTCCCCCCTGCATTGGGGATTAGCTAATTGGGGATTAGCCAGGCAGCAGCAGGCTCCCTGCTGCCTGGGCTGACCAGGAGCAAATTGCTCCCGGTCAGTATGTACACGTGCTCTCCTGCACAGTAGCTAATGCACCATTAATCTAATATCTGTATTTCCTGGTACTAGCAAGCAGCACATTAGTTTAATGTACTGTGCAGAATGTCCCATGCACTTGTAGATAGTGATGCTTTACTGTGCATTAGATTAGTCTAATGCGCCGTAAAGTGTCTTGCGTAGAAGTGCCCAGTGCAGGCGCACTCCCCTACTGATGGAGGTTCTGTGTCTGGGATCTGCTCTCAATACTGCTTACACCTTTTAAACAATAGCTATTTACTAAAAAAAGTCTAAGCAGTCCCCAGAGTCTGGAATAGTCTGAGTATGCAAAGGACATGGGTGCAGGAATACCTAGTTTGTGAATCCCAAATGGTTTTAGGCAGAGTTCAGATACTAAAAAGCATAACTTATGCAAAATGGCAGCCCTTGTAGGCATGTACAGCATCTGTCCTTTTGGTATGTTAAGTTAGTTCTCAGCAGAAACCTGGAACATTCAGGATACCTTTTACACCTAAGTGGGTGTATCTACATGTTCATTAATGCACCATAGTTACTGCACATTAAGTTTAGTACTTGGACAGCCAAGTACTAAATCAATGTGCAGTAACTTGTGCTACTGCAAAGTAGTGCTGGCACATGGGTTTTTTCAGATGTAGCCTAATATGCTGCGCAGTAGTGTATTAGCACGGTTTCTGTTCAGCACTCTACTGCACGGTGTTATTAGGTTACTGCACAGTTAGTGTCTCATGTAGATGCAGTCAGTGTTGAGGTGTTATTTTTTGTTTTGTTTTGTTTTTTTGAATCACTTAACTGGTACAAACCATGATGATGATGATACTACATCACTGTAGCAGCAAGCTACCTTGCTATAGCGCATCGCTACAGTGACATAGCTGCTAAAAATAACTGTGCGCTGCTGGGATGGTGCAGTAACGGCTGTTACTGGGCCATTATTTAGTATTTCCTAAACCAAGTACTAAATAATGGCACAGGAACAACTATGCTGTGGAGGGCACATGTAGACGCACCCACTGAACCCTAGCCCTGCCCTCCAGTGTATCTGTTACATCCCTAGCTTGGTGTCATCCATGCACTTGCTGAGGGTGCAATCCATCCCATCTTCTGGGTCATTGATGAAGATATTGAACAAAACTGGCCCCAAAACCAACTCCTGGGGCACTCCACTTGATACCAGCTGTCAGATAGACATTGAATAATTGATGCTACCCATTGATGCTACCCATTGAACCTGAAAATCCAGCCAGCTTTCTATCCACCTTACAGTCCATTCATCCAACTCGTACTTCCTCAGTTTGCTTGTAAGGATGCTGTGGGAGACAGAATCAAAAGCCTTGCTAAAGTCAAGGTATATCATATCCACTGCTTTCCCCACATCCACAGAGCTAGTCATCTCATCACAGAAGGCAATCAGGTTGGTCAGGCATGACTTGCCCTTGGTGAATCCATGCTGACTGCTCCTAATCACCTTCTTCTCCTCCAAGTGCTTAGAAATGGATTATTTGAGGACCTGCTCCATGATTTTTCCAGGGACTGAGGTGAGGCTACTGGCTTGGAACTAGATCCTCCTTAACAATGGGCACTATATTTGCCCTTTTCCAATCATCCAGGACCTCCCCTGATTGCCATGAGTTTTCAAAAATAATGGCCAGTGGCTCTGCAATCACATCAGCCAATTCGCTCAGCACCCTTGTGTGCATCCCATCTGGCCCCATGGACTTGTACACATCCAGTTTTTCTAAATAGTCCCTAACTTGTCCTTTCACCACTGAAGGCTGCTCACCTTCTCCCCAAACTGTGCTGCCTGGTGCAGTAGTCTGGGAGCTGACCTTGCCTGTGAAGACTGGGGTAAAAAAGGCATTGAGTACTTCAGGCTTTTCCTCATCACCTGTCACTAGGTTGCCTCCCCCATTCAGTAAGAGACCCACACTTACTGAATGGGGGACCCACACACAGATGCATGTATTCTGGCTAAACAGCAGCTAAGTCACCAACCTTCAGGACTTTTTCTGGTCACCAGTTAGAGCCATGAAGGATTTTTTTTCCCGTCATGAATTCTTCAGGCTGCTGGGGAGGTTGGCTTTCATCAGAAGCATTGGACATTAGCCACTGCTAACTGGAGGGATTTGATTTGAATGTGCTCATGCTCCTGCCAACATTTAGAAAAAACAGACATTCCTGGGTACAAAGTCTTGCTTTTCACTCCAGGGTCATCCTAAATTTGGGATCAGGAAGGAGCTTTTCCCCTTGGTCAGATTGGCATGAAGTGTGTGTATGTGTAGCGTGAAGAGGGGCAACGGGGAAGGGGGAGGGGCTACCTCTTTCTGTAGCATGGGGCATGTTTCCTTTCTTAGGATTTTTCAAGCATACATTAATAAACTTGTTTGCTGTTGCAGTGGCAGGGCATGATGAAAGACCTTGTTTCACCCACTTCTATGTATGGCATGGGATAGAGACATTGAGGATGTTGTAGGTATTGTGACTGGTAGCTGTGTGAGAGGGCTTGAAGTAGTGATGTTGGAGATTGTTTTGGCAGTGGATGGCCTGCCAGTGCAGGAGGACAGAAGAGATCATAAAATCATAGAAAATAAGGGCTGGAAGGGACCTCAGGAGATCATCTAGTCCAACCCCCTGCTCAAAGCAGGACCAGCCCCAACTAGATCATCCCAGCCGCAATTTTGTCAAGCTGATCCTTAAAAACCTCCAAGGACAGAGATTCCACCACATCTCTACGTAGGGCGTCCATCATAGAGGACATTCCGGTTTTCTGCTACTCTGTCCTCTGCCCTCTATTGATATGAAACCTGGTGCCTTTATGTCTTGAAGAGAAAAATAGAGGACATAAAGGCATCCGGTTTCATATCAATAGAGGACAGAGTACAACTGGACTGTCCTCCATGATCAACACCCTATCTCTAGGTAACCTGTTCCAGTGCTTCATCACCCTCCGAGTGAGAAAGCTTTTCCTGATATCCAACCTAAACCTCCCTTGCTGCAACTTGAGACCATTGCTTCTTGTTCGGTCATCTGGCACCACTGAGAACTGTGAGCTGGTGCATATGGTGGTGGTGGCAGGGCAAGCAGCCCTCACTCACCTCCCTGCCCCTGAAAGCCATGTCCAGCAAGGCCACAGATTCTGTGGCAGGCCCTGCCCGCTGCTAGCCATATCCTCAAATTCCCTGACCTGCCAGTATCCTGGAAGCCCAGATGCAGTGGCTCAGTAGGTCTAATCCAGCCTGTGGGCTGTATGTTTGATACCCATGCCCCAGGGAAGTTAGCTGTCTTCAGGATGAAGCAACAGCTGAGTGGCAGTCTGAGAGCTCTGGTGATACTTAGTGGTGGACTTAGAAACTTAAAGGTAGATAGGGGCCTAAGTGCCTTTGAGGATCTGTGTCTAAATGACTTAGGAGCACAAATCACATCCATCTCCCACATCCCCAGAAAGGATTATAAACACCTCACTGACATACAGGGCACATAGGGGGGTGATCCCTAACTCAGGCCTGTACATTCTACTTAGTGGCAGGGTGCCCAAAAGTTAAGGGTTGCAACACCGACCCCCTCTTCTGAATTTCACATTAGGTGCCAAAATGCATCTTTAGGCACCTTTAATAATTTAGGTCTAGGGAGGTGCCTAAATTACTTCTGAAAATGAAACACAGGCTTTGAATTCCCTTAGGTACTCTGGAGATTTCTACCCTAGGCCTTTTCATTGATTTACCATTCTTTTAATCAGGTCAGGATGATAGCAGTTCTCATGTGGAAATAATGAACCAGAGTTGATGGTCCACCGGTGAATATTAATGAAATTAATACTCAGAGAGGCTTAATCAATTGCCCAAAGTCATGCAGTTAGGTCATTGTAATAAGTAGTGGACCAGTTCCTAGTCCTCAAAATGTTAATTGGCCACGATTGACATCAGTGGAAGATACTGAGATATGAGATTAGAACCCAGATCTCTCAACTCCTTGTCCAAGTTTTATTCCACTGACCTGCAGCACTCAAAATCAAATGCATTTTACGTGAAAAGCTCAAGTTAACTTGCAGAACATAGCTATTACCTTCTCCAGTCAGAAACAGGCAGCAATTCAGCCATTGCTTCTGAGAGCCTTAAGACACACTGATGCAGCAATAACAGCAAGATAAATGAGTTCCAGAAATGAAAAGAGCTATATTCAAAATATCTTACCTGCTTCCCCCATTTTTGTAAATATATCTATCTTGGCCAATAGTCTAGCATACAAAACCTTAATGTGTTTTCCCAATTCAGGGCAATACTTCTTTTCTCATATTGGAAATATAAAACAGATGATCTAGCACAACTAACGGTTTTCTGGAGTAGGGGGAATACTGGAAAATGCTCCTTGTTAAGCCAGTTTAGTTTCAAGGAAATAAATTGAGTTAAAACAGTGTAATTTGATTCCATTGTCTAAAAATGAGTTCACTGTATGAGACTATTATCTAGGGCTGACCGAGAGAGAGAGAACGCTCTATTCGACAGGTGTTGTAGGTCAAAACAAGATAGGTTGCTAAATAGCTCGAGTGTTGCCATAGGAAGGTATATTAAGTGCCATGTAATTATTACCCTTCAGGATGAGCTGTGTAGCAGAACGCAGCTGGAGATGATTAAAGGCAATAATGCTAGAAGCTGACAGGAAAATACCAGTGTCAAAATTAAATTTGGGAGCTGATTAAGAAAGGGATGGCAACACTTTTGTTTTATAGATGGCAGGACTTCAGTCAGTTTAGAGTCTCTGCTTTCAGACCTGAAATTCTACCTCGTCCTACCACGGTTGTTGTGGGGAAGTAGGGGGTTGTTCTGTTGGGATTGTAGTAGTATCTCAGTCCAAACAATTAGGCCATGGTTCGCCACCATGTGCAAGTGTGGCAGCCACAGAGAGCTGGTTGTGCTTTCCTGCTCCCCACCTTAACAAGCCTCAGTAGAAATGAGAGCATCATGTGGCCTAATTTAACTTCCATTGCTGGCACAGAGCATGCAATGGATATCACAGCAGTTCCAGATGAGTCCCAGTGGTGCTGTGCTTCTGCCTGTCCCTGCCTCTTGCATGCTCTGGCGTGCTGAATCTCTCCCTTCATCTATAGGGTGACTTCTTCAGGTGCTGTAAGTCTGCCCTGCGCCAGGTAAAATGGGTTTAAAACATGAGCCCTGCAAAATCTCTGTAGCCCTATGTCTGTGAATAACTTCTCTCACTGACTAACCCCACAGAATCAAATGGAACTACTAGTGCATCTGATTACTCACAGATGTCAAGCTTGCAGGTTTGGACCCCAATCAGGTATGGTTCAGGACCACATCCTTAGTGATGCAAGTCAGTTGAGGTTCTGTCGGTTTACACTAGCTGAGATTCCTCTCACTACCTTTAGAGTTACATGGTTATTTTGCACACTATACATTACCATAGCTTGTATTACTCTAGTGTGCAGGGTCACATGTCCTGGGCCAAACACAGAGGCAAAAGATGGTCCTTGCCCTAGCAGTGCATGCAAGCAAAGAATAACTTGCAATCTTGCGCATAGCTTCTCAGGGCAAATACACTGCTTTGGGTGGCTCAGGAAAATACCAGTACAGTATTTCTTTTTATTGCCATGATGGTAGAGTGTAGGTACAGAGATCTAGTGACTGTACTGACATTTTTGCATGAAAATTTAGTGTTTTGTTACAGGTCATATCTTCTTAGTGCTTTGAGCCCAGAAATCCTGCTGGAGTCAATACCAGTTTTTGGTAAGGCAGGACTGTAGTAAGACTTAATGTGAATGATCCAAAGCCTCCTCTCCATTATGCAACCCCTTTGGAAGGATAATTTGACACAAATTCATCTCTGAAATTGGGAATGTCTTGAAGTTGGCTGAACATGGCGGCTGTCTGGAACAGCATTATATATTATTATTGTCAAATTGCATTCATTTCAATCTTCACGTGCCTTCTAAGTTGGTGTAGGAAGAACGTGTCACTATACAACTTTAGGGGGTATTTTCGGAACTGTTGCTGTGACCTTGGATTAATTTGTATGAAACAGAAAATTGGCCTAAAGTATAAAACTGGGTTTGATTTTTTGATAATCTGCAGGTGGGCAGAGACCAATTGAATTGCAGTGCTATTGGGCAAGAATAGTGCTACTGAATTTGTGGGTTCCAGTTAATTAATATCTTCACTGTTTATTCACTTAGAACTGTGTGATAGGGTCTACTTTCTGCACATGGCCAGTAACCCCAGTTAGAGCAGTCTATAGCTGCTTTCATTTACACTGGGATGCAAGGGCCAGAATGGAGTGAGAACACATCCTTGGATCATCTGGACATAAGCATAGTGGCCACAGCATTTTTCTTTCTTCCATTTGTACTTTTGCTGCTCTACGGGCAGTAAGGAAGAAATATGGCATAAGAACTTCCCATGTCACTTCTGTACCAGTGGAAATGTGGCTGCTTTACACTCAGATAACATGGAGATTACAGCAAAAACAGGTGCAGAATAGCCCAAGATCCTGGCCTTCTACATAAGTTCCCAGACAGTGTTGATGAGAACGTTTCTAAGTGTTTTTTTTCTGTCCCTTCCCCTCCCTTTATTTTTTTTACAAAGCCCTCGAGAGGGGTTTGACAAAGGCTTTAAAGAAGCTGGATGACTATCTGAGCAACCCTCTGCCTGAAGAGATTGATGCAAACAAACCCCAAGAGGAGAAGGTATCTAAGCGCAAGTTTCTGGATGGGGATGAGCTGACACTTGCTGACTGCAACCTTCTGCCCAAGCTCCACGTTGTTAAGGTAAAAGACCTTATCTGATGCACAAATAACGGTGGTCTGAGAACAGTCTACACATCTGAGCTACCACAGCAGTTCTCTAGCATTGTCGCTACATAAATGAACTTCAGCAATGGAGAGTTTAAAAGTTCCTACAGTCTTGACTAAATATACAAAGCAAATCATACAGAATTTAAAACAGGCTCTTCATTGATAGGACATCTCTTTCCTTTCTGAAAATCTGTCTACCTGTATTTACTTCAAACTTTGTGAATCTGGGTGTACGTGTAGTTTAAGGATCTGACTTTTCTTCCTCTAAACTCAATAGCAAAGCTCCCATCAAGTATGATAAGCTTTAAGTTTTTCTTCCTTCCAAGGTGTTAGGGTTTGGAGGACAGAGGAGATGCTGCTTTAGGCAGACTGCTAGCCAAGTTATTAGGAACCACCAAAGAGTTTCACGCTGATGCTGTCCAGGTTAGCTTGCTTTTCCTTTAATCGTGTGCACTTGTTGCTCATTTCCACTTTATTTCCTTTCAGTTTATTGGGGTTGGTGTCTTTGCACTAAATAGTACCGCTATTTGCAGCTGCTTCTGTCTTCTCATGCTAAACTCACAACTCTAACATATTGGTTTTATAAAGTAGTGGTTGTATAAGCTTTGTGGCTTTTTGGTTATTCCATTAGGAAGCACATTTGAAAGCCAGCTACCATGACAGCTCCAAAACCTTGTTAGCCAGATTCTAGCTTTCCAACAGATCATGTTGTAAATGGGGTTTTTAAAAATGTATTCTGCCTATTGTGTGCAGACTTGAGATAAGGCAGCACATTGTAGGCATGAAAATAAAAACTTAAAATTAGATCTCAGGCTCAGATCTACAAAGGTGTTTAGATACCTAAGGCCTATTAGGCATCTAACCTCACATTGATTTCAAGTGTCGGGATACTTGAGCCAGCATTCAGCACCCAGGCTAATTTGTCCTCCTGAGAAGCAGGGCAAATTGGCCTACGTAACGTTCAATGGTGCCATAGCTAAACTCTTCCCTGTACTTGAGCCAGCTTGGACATCTCGACATAACCCTGCACTTTGTAGACATGTCCTCTGTCTTGATAGTCCTGAGGAGGTAGACATTGAACCCGGTCAGGATCTACAGAGTAGGTGTTCTTCCTCTCATGGCATTTTACCTGCTGGGCCTGGTCCAATAGGTATTCTAAAACCACCTGTAGGCTCAAGCCCTGTACAAAGCCTGGCTGGAGAAAGGTGATGGCAGTGTCCCTATTTTGCCAATGACTTAGTGGTTAGGTTCAAGTCTTTTAAGGCAAAAGAGGAAATTATACCTGGGCCGCCTTTATGCTTGGTGAGTCTGGTAACCACTGGACTACACATAAGGGAGGGCACTATCACCTCTTTTTAAATGACCATGTTTTGTGGGAAAGA
>NW_005842296.1:1154263-1169642 GCF_000455745.1 Alligator sinensis | reverse complement strand
GGAAAGAGTCAGGGTACATGCCCAACTCTGGGACAGTGTTCACTGGTGTGAATCCCTATAGGAGATGAATGTCTGATCCTAGAGTGGACTGGGGATAAAGTCACATCCCTGTCCTCAGCATTTCTCATTGGCTAGTTTAGGCAACACTTTGTTCAACATGTTGATTTTATGGATCCCATATGTATTCACCTACATATCCCTTACGTATTGTACAGGATTGTGGATTCCATTAGGTACCCTAATGTTTTGTGTTGCTATACATAAGTCCTTTTGTGGATATAGCTCTTGAGTCTCAAATCTCCAAGGTACTTAGGCACATAACTCCCCTTGAGTTAGGACTCTAAATCCCTTTGAAGGGCTCTGCCTACAAAGATCTTAAGGCAGTTTACGGTTGTGGATAAGAATCATTTGTCTCATTTTGTACATGGGAAATCTTAGAGGGATTAAAGTGATATGGGATGGTTTGGATAGAGATGAGCCTGCCTCAGGAAGGGGGTTGGATTAGATGGCTTCTGGAGGTCCCTTACAGCCCTACTTCTGTATGATCTATGATACGTTCATGGTCACACAGTGAGTTAGTGGCAGAGCCAGGTTCTACTTAGGGCTGCCTATACACATGCTCGTTGATGTTCTAATTAGAACACATCTGCATTCTAATTGTAATGCTGTAGCGTCGCTGCTGTATCACAGGTATTAAGCCCCTGTGCATTTTTAAATGGTGGCAGGGGTGCTTAAACTAAATCTGTTGAATGAGGTTTAGATAAAGAGTCCCATGTACATTTTTAAACATGGGGCTTAGTACACATAACGGTGAGGTGTTTTAATTAGAGTGGCTGCCCGGGAACCACTCTCATTAAAATGCTCCCCCCACCCACCTCCATGCATGTGTATAGCCAGCCTAGGTTTCCTGACTTCGTTTTTACTATTATCATATTGCCCCAAGCCCTTACATAGGGCATCACAACCATTAGTTAGTTCCTGTTGTTCTCAAAAGAGATGTCAAAACTTCAGTGTATTCACGCCCATATATCATCTAGGAGCAGCAGTTCTCCATTTCTGGGGTATATGTTCCAGCTGGTATTCTGCACAGAAAAGTTAACAAATCAAAGTGAGCACTCTAATATAGGATTTAAGATGCAGAATGGTCACCGGATTAGCATAAAGGATGTACATCATTCTGTCTTCTAAATTCTCCATTTATTTATCACATTACATGTTTCTTCAGAATAAAACAAGTACCTGGTAGTCCTTGGCAAGCCAGAAAACTTGAAAGTAGAGCCAACTCATGCATCTAGTTTGGCTCTATAAGCCAAAACATAAGCTAAGCCATGGGATCTGACTGTAAAAAAGCAAATACAAAATGTGGTACATAAGTTACTGCCCAAGAAATGTGATAATCGTCTGACTGGTTTAGCTTTCTCTCTGGCTCCTCTTAACTGATGGAAGTAAGGCCAGATTTTTCAGTGTTAAAGCCTAGCTTAAATTTTCTTTGTGTGGCCCATAGCTAATTCATTTTTCCTCATTACAAAGAGAGGTACAAATTTGTGATAGACATGAACAGCCACAGCCAATTCTCTTAGATGGGTTTTATAGACACAAGTAGATATTCTAAATATTCTCAGATGGATGGCAACCTATCCGAGTGCTTTAGAAAAGAGAGGGAAGCTGAATAGTACAATTGGGTGTAACTCCTTTTGTGCCCAGAAATATGTTTATACTTTATTAACAATTAGAGAGGAGAGGCATCCAATACATTAACTAACCCATCCCCCATCATTAACTAAGCCATTCTTTGGTATATTCTTTTATTCATTGCCTAGACAACCTGGAAAGTCAAGTCCAGTTAGTCCCACTGACTTCATGTTTAAAGTTAGGCACATGCTTACTTGTCTTCATGAATCAAGATATAAGTGTCTTAGTGGTGGGGTGTTGACCACTTCTCTCCAGGGAGAATTTTAGTCTAATATATCTCAAGAATAAGAAAATATTGCTGTACATAATTTTCTATTTAATCCCAATATTCCTAGTTCTCTGACCCTGAGATTACTAACACACTTAGTATCTTGGTATCTAAATCATAGTGCCCTGTACTGTCCTGAAGAGTACTATTCCCTCCCCTTTGCATATATCCTTCCCATGTCCTGTTATGTCCAGGACCATCACTGCTTGATGAGACAATACATATTACATTCTTTTAATCTTTCTTCACATCATCCTGTTAGCCCTGTGCACTTCTTCAAATGTCATATAATCAGCCTGTTCTCATCTGAGGATACCATTCTGGCAGCACAGCTTTTAGAAGCAATGTACGTAGGAATGAAGAAAAATAACAGAAAAGTACATGGTGCAGCCCAATGGGTTTCTGAGTACAGTGACTGCTGCTAAAAAGTCAGAATTTGGCTATGGTTACCACACAGTTGTATCAGCCTGTGCTTAGCTCAGCTCATGTCTTTGTATGGGTTGGGTGACCTCCTGAAGGCTTCTCTTACAGGCCTCTGAACCTCCATGCCCGTGCTTCCCTCTCTGTTACATAACTAAAAGAAGTAAGCATAACAGCACTTACCCAATACGACACAACACACCACTAACAGGTTTTCTTTTTTGTCTTTGTTCTAGATTGTCACAAAGAAATATCGCAACTATGAATTCCCAACAGAGATGATGGGACTGTGGCGGTACCTGAAGAATGCCTATGCCAGGGATGAATTCACCAACACCTGTGCTGCGGACAAAGAAGTCGAACAAGCCTATGCAGATGTGGCCAAGCGGCTCAGCAAATCCTAACTGACACCTGCACACACCAGCACAGGCTCAGTGTCCCTGCGGATCTCCATTTCACAGACTCCTTTCCTTGTTGCCTTAGGATATATTTGTCATTACATTATGTGGTTGGCATCCCCATGATTTCAGCTGTTAAAGTGAATTGGTCAGGGATAAATCTGCCTCTCCCTTGAGAAAACATAAGGCAACCACAGTGCAAGGCTAGGGGGGACCCTCTGAAATCTGAACCTAAGATCTGGAGCGAGTATTATCATTTGCAATCAGTATTTGAAAATAGTCCTTTTAGTTTTTTGGCGGTGGTGGGGAGGGGAATATCAGCCACCTAACTTGTCTGACTAGGGCCTTTAAAACTAGCGTTTTTAGCTGAAATTTCAAATAGCTGGATTTGGAATGTGCAGTACTGGTCCTTCCCTGGCTTGTGCCAAGGGCACCTTTTTCTGTTGTGATCTATTAAAAAAATCACTGCTGGTGGGACCTTGAGGTAAGAGAAACGTGTGTGTGAGAGCATGAAGGGAAAAACCCTCTGAGAAGTTATATTTAAAAACCTCCTTCAATACAGCTTCTTATTTAACAGTGCTAGGGGGTCTATAAGATATTTATTGATAACTTGACAGTAGTGGAGGAAGGATCAGTGAATATGTCCAACTTGCTACTTTGCATCTGACTTGCATGCTTCAATTTGAAATCTTAAAGGAAAATAGAATGAGACATTGAGTGGACAGTCCTTGGAAGAACAGCACTGATGCCAAAAAAGCCCACTCAATGTGCAAGTCAGTGGAGGGACTCAGGCACTACACTGATAGGGGCCATAAGATTACTCAGTTGTATCCTCACAGAAATCCTCACAGTTGACTGAATTCTTTGGGGCAGTTGCATCTTCGCTGTATATTTGCCAGCTTTGTTGTTATGGAGACATGGCTGCAGAGTAGAAACTGGTTGCCTTAAGTAGAGAGAAATACCTTCTTTCTTTTTAAGCTCCAGCTAGGTCACTCTCCAGCCTTCCTCTCCCATTATAGAGAGCAGAGTGGCCTGAAACTATTCAGTAGGATGAGTTGGGAAGGAGTCCATAAAAAAAAGACCTGAGGAAGAATGTCTTGCATTTGAAAGCTTGTCTGACTATCCCAACTACATCGTTAGTCTTATAAAAGATACTGCTGTAAGAAACTTTTGCCTCTCATATAAAAAGGAAGACTCCCATTCCTAACTGGAAAGTTGGCAAGTATACTAGCTCACATAAAAGCATGGTGGCTTGGTTTTATTCATTCCCATGTTTCATATAGCTACCATTTAATGACCCTCCTGATTGCTCACTTGGACTGCTTTTGGCAACTGGCTATTTTGTGCTGTGGGCAGCTGCTGCATGCCACAATTTGCTTTGAGCTGAACTTTACTGGTGTATCTCTTTAAGAAATTAAGGGTACCTATTCTTTTGTTCAGGACAGAAAAGGCTAAGTGTGTGCACATATTGAAGACAAGACTTTCAATCCAGATCTATCGATTTGGAAGGAGTTGCAGTTTTTTAAAGATAAAATAAGTTGACCTCAAGTACTCATTGGCTCCAGCCCTGGTCAGACCCCTACTCCTGCGTGGGACTGGCAAACCTTTACATGAAGGAAAGGCTTACAGTAAGAAACCCTAGCCCTGGTTTACAGTTAGAAAGAACTGGATTGGAGATTACTAACAAGGTCAGATTCTACTCTAGTACACTGCTGTAGATCTGGAGCAATTCCATGGACGTTGGTGGAGTTATTCTGCTTTCACTCCAGCCCAACGGGGAGCAGAATATTGGCCACTGATTGCAAGGACATTTTGTAGTTGACTATCATTTTGCCCATGGCAACCGTTTTTTTCTGAACTTTCCAAAAGCTTAGTTGAAAGTCCATGAACTCCCTGGTCTTCCCTCGATATGGGCTTTTTAAACAAAGGCGAGACTGGAGGGCAGAGACTCACACACTTCAAAATATTGCTGAGAAATCAACTGGCTCAGAGAGCACGAGTAACAGCCAGGAAAATCCAATGAGATTAGAAGAGACTGAACAAGCACATATGGCTTGTTAAACCCTTTTCTTCATCAGATTGGAATTATTTGTATTTTAAATAGATATTTAATTGTTTGTTTATTTTGTTTGATTTGGGCTTTTCTTTCTGTCTCTTTTTTCATTCAGCTTATGGGCTGGGCTGATTCTTACTGTAAGAATGTGTTATAACCAGGGCTTGCAAATTATTTTGTAATGATCAGTGCTTTCCTGATGTCTGACTAATGGCCGGTTAGGATTTTTTTCCAGCATGCCTTGGCAGGCAGAGCTCTGATCAACTGAGACTGTGCTTTTCTCCATCATTTCCCAGGTTTATATTTCAATTAGAAGCTTTGTCTAATCAGAACTGTGTGAACTGTGAATAAAAAAAAGTAGGAGGCAGATGCAGCCTGCTGCTCTGGGCATATTTCACTTGGCTCCTTTATGAAATGTGTAGAGACAGTGGGTCTCAGGGAAGGTAGATGAAGCAGTTCAGGACTGATGCTAATATCTGCTGTCCTCAGTTTCTTGAACCAAACTTGAATACGACCTTGAAAGGTTCTGTGATATTATAATACAGATTCTTTACATGTTCCCTACAACGCAGTCTAAAGGAAACTACACATTTTTAGTGCTGAACAAAATTCTCTTGTCAGAACTGTAGAAATCCTAAATCCTTTTGCCAGAATTATTTTACTCCCAACAAAATGTGGATTTTCATTGCAATGGACAGTTTGATTAAATAATCTGCATTTTCATTGAAAATGTGGGGGATTTCAGTATAAAACCTGAAAATCCCCAAACCTATTTTTTTAGTAAGTGAAACACTGAGTATTTTTGAGATTTTTTTTTTCAACAGCACCCTGAAAAATTAAAAAAGTTGATGAAAATGAAATAAAAAATTGCTTTTAGCAAAAGTTTCACAACTCTACCTCAAATTTAGTATAGAATCCAAGTCTGGATCTTGAATTTTGTACCTTCTCCCTTACTATCCTAGACTGACCTAAGTTTCTGGATGGATTCAGAAACTTCTTGAAATTTGTATGGGTTTCAAATCCAAAGTCAGATTTGCAGATGTCACATTTGCTCGCCTTTGTAATTCTTGCCTTTAGCCATGGCCAAAAGTAGGCAGTGCTTGGTATCTTGCACAGAAAATTATTTTTCTGTAATTTCCAGTCCAGCTCTCTGGACCCAAGATATTTAGATAAGCTTCTTTTTCCCATCACCAGTGAGATTTCAAAGAGCTCCAGGACTCTTCTATGCTGGGTATTTTTGTGCCCTTCCATTGTATTTAGAATTGCAAGTAGTAAATGTTAATCATGCAGAAGGTTGTTTATCTACATTGGCAAAGCAGCATTTCTGAAAAGAATCTAAGTGACAAGACAGACAGTACAGATTTACAATAACTTTGTTCATAAATTTCTTTCAAGATGTAAAGAAAGACATAGTGCAGAAGGGGAAGACGCCAACAATATGGATTTAATCATCTACATTTCAGAAATGCAGACCAAATGTCTGTAAAGATGTCCATTTCTTCCAAACATTTCTTAGATATTTTTTTCAAAGATACCGGTTCACTCAGTCCAACACTCCATTCATATTGGAACCAATATTGAATCCTCTTTCATTAATATTAATGTTGGCCTTTTGGGCAAACTCATACATTAGTAACGATCTTTCTTTCTGTTAGGATATGTGAGTTGCCAAAAAGTCGCCTTAGCTGAAAAGGTGAGAAAACTAGAGAGTATGTGATTCTAGGATGCTTATACTTGGAATCATGACAAACACTTGTCCTTTCCAAGAAAAGGGAATTTTCAGAGGTTATTGTTTTCTCTGAGAATGCCAATCTCATGGTATGTATTGCTATCTATGCACTTATGGGATGTCAGTGTTGTTCTGTGTTTCAGTCAGTTTAAAGGTAACTGGCAGGGAAAAATATCAGGTACATATTACAAGGGAGTCGGGTAAAGGGACTAAGCAGAGGAAAGCGGCACAATGTGTTCCTAAAAGTGAAGCAGACCATGATTTTTGCATGGTATCTGTTTCAGTAAGACATGTATTAATCCCTTATGCTTTTCTCTCTCTCTTTCTCTTCCTATTCCACTCCAATTCCTGTTTTTTTTTCTTCTCCTTCTTTAGTCTCTATACCTACAACAAAACCCAACAGAAACAGGTACATAAGCATTAGAGATACAAAAGACCAGGGCTTTTATCTACAGGTGGTGGTCAGGGCCATCCTGCCTTTCCATGTTGTTAGATAGGAGAGAGAGATCATGGCTAGACCCCAGACAGAAGTTGCAGGGGAGCCATAATATTGGAAAGATGAGGAACCACACTTTAGAGCACCACCTCCTGATGCCAGATATTAATCTAATACTATGCATTTGTTCAAAGACCAGAGATCTCAACAACTCTTTTCTAAACAGTGCAGTGAAAGTGAGAAGGAAAATGGATGTCTATGTTACCACTTTCCTGCTAAGGTAGATATTTTGGTGCATAGCAATGAAATGGTTGAAAAACTAGCCAAAGAGAAATTCACAGTCATATAAACTCCAGCAGTTGATGGAAAATTTCACATTTTAGTATATACTTAACTTTTAAAGCAACATAAAAAAAATCCTCCCCTCCATTTAATATATCTATATTTTAGGCACGGGTAAATTTGAATGTATTTATTATTCCACTCAGCATAATAATTGTTCCTTTTGGTTTTGATTTAAGAAATATTTTTCCAAGATTTTTGTCTTTTGCTGTGTCTTTCATCTCTTCATTAATACTAACATCTTACAATGCCAGAGGACGCAGGGAAGAACTGAAGCTTAGACTTATTGAGTAATTGGAGAAGCTAGTAATTTGGGGGAAATTTTAGTATTAAAGCCTCTTTATGAAATCCATGTAAGGATATATAACACTTAACTTGGGATCCTAGAAGCATTTTAACCAAGGATACTATATTATATGGTCTAGATTAGAACTGTCAGCACAGAACTGAGCCACTTGCTGGCTGGTCTTTCCTGAAGTAGTCCCAGATGACAAATGGCACAGACTCTTCTGAGAGTCACAGTGGTTTCCTTGCCTCCGTGCTATTTCCAGGTTGCAGCTGACTGTTGGCCACTGTCAGTAAGAAATTATGACACTCCACTTGTGTTGCATCTGCTGGTATATAAGGGGAGAAAGAGGCGCAGTCATAAAATTTGAGAATCACTGGCCTACAGGTGTCTTCCTCCCCATGTTCCTTGGTGGTGTCCCATAGCATAACTATGCCTTCATTGTGTCAGCTTCACTCTTACCCTGAAATGGCTGGAAACCACCCCCCCCCAGGTGATTATATTTTAAATGAATTCAACTCCAAATGTGCTTTAATGGTTCTCAACCTAACACTGTCAGTTCTCACCTCACCACAGGATTGAATTTGTTGGCAGAAATTAAATTAAATTAAAATAGTAAAATTTGGGTATTGCTAATGGGTACTACAGGGAGCCCTAAAAGGAGTTCATGTTGTAGACCCATAGCCCCAGTGAACATCCTTTATTTCCCAAAGAATCATTTGAGTTGGAAGTGGGTCAAAGCCATCTATCCACTGCACTGCGCCAGGATTGTGTCAGTTGTTCCTAAATCCTCCCTCTAGATCTATAAACATTTTGTGGGATGACTGCTGGCACCAAATTAATCTCTTTTTATTGCACTAAATTAACTACTGTTGTTTGGAAATAAGGAATAAATAAATAACACTTAAAGAGAGTACATTTCTCTATCTTCTTTATTAACAGAGCTTGTTAAAATATACTCCCAGGCTTTTAGAAAATACGAGTTTACCCACAAATTTTGGAGACTTTTTATTTATGTTACCTGTAGTGTATCAAAATCAAAAGGAGAGGCCTGTGATTCTGAATAGATCATTTAGTAGGGTGTTTTTAATTTGAGCAGGAGATTGAGGATGACATTCACTTAAATTGCATCAAGAGAAATTTAGGTTGGATTTAGGTTGGAAAAACTTGCTCACTATGAGGGCAGTTAAGCATTGGAACATGTTCCCTAAGGAGGTTGTGGACTCTCCATTCTTGGAAGTTTTTAACAACAGATTAGACATTTGGCTGGATTAGATGTTTGCCCAAAGATGCTCCTGCCTTGAGCACAGGTTGGACTAGATGACCTCCTTCCAGCCCTATTTTTCTATGTTTGTACAAGCATATATTTTGGGAGGGAGTTTAGTCCAGTTATTGGGACAGGGCCATTGGGGATCTCTCCTGAGATGAGTGCTCTGTGATCTTGGGCAAGTCACTTCTCCTCCAAAGGCAATTGGACTCAGGCTGGCAGTATATTTGTCCATGAACCTTTAACCCTTAATGAGACTATTCATGGGAAAAAGTTTTGCTCAGTAAGGGCATCAGAATCAATCGCCTGAGCTTATTTTACAAATCTGCAGGCTAGGTATAATGTTTACCCAATTTAATAGTAATGGTTGGAAGTTTAAGTGCCTTGAGACCTTTGGATAGAAGGTAATGTAATTATACAGTTCTTCTCCTATGTCATTTCTAAATCCATAAATGACAGTGAACAATCAACTGAGATAACCCACAGCCTATGGGCTGATAATCACACCAGGTCTTAGTTGTAGTCCTGATCTTTTTCCCATGGATATAAATGGGAGCTTTAGTAACCAAGATACTTTTCAGCAATTTGAGTTGGGCCTATTACAGATGCAAGCAGCTGCATCATGGCTTCTTGAAGGTAGGCTACCTTGCTCTTGGATGAGTTTACAGAACTCAGTAGTGTAAGAATGATGTTGTAGCCATGATAGTCCAGAAATGATGTGAGAGGCAATCATTTCTTAGAGTGTTATCTTTTATTGGAACAGCTATGTTTTTGCATGCAAGACATTCTTGGTCAGGTAACCAGGTAATGTCTTGCATTCAAAAGCTCATCTACCTTTATCCCAACTACATAGCTGGTCTAATGAAAGATATCATCCTAAGAAATTCTTGCCTCTTTACAGTACTTCTCATTGGAGGCTAGAGTAAGCCGCTGCCCCTGCAGCACATTATAAAATGGGATTAAGAAATCATGCAATGTGGACTGGCTAGTAGTGAGTCAGACTCATTTGCGGGCTGTACAGCCACTAAATTGGTCTGACATCAGTAACCGCAGCATAAGAGCACGGACGCTGAAGTGATTCAAACCAGCGCCTTTGTCACCAGTCATTTTCTATTTATAACAACAGCACAGATCCATTTTATAATCACAATGAGGCACAACAGGAGCAGGCTTTGTTCTGCCTAAATCACATTTCTCATGCGGGTAGATTTAAGCACTCAGCCTTTGGCCCCTTGCCTCACACCACACACACCCAAGGCTGGTGTTTCTGACACAACAATGCACACCCTGTCGTGCCTGAATGCACAAAGCCCACTTAATCCCCTGCTCAACAGCTCTCAAATGTTCCCCAAAGTGTGCTGAGTTGCTACCCTCCCAAGCTTGTTATTTCCAATGGCATTTGGAGACTCAGTCTTTGGTTTCAAAGGACATGAGAGCCCATTGCATTGTTTAGTGGTGGTAATGACTGGGCATTGTTGGCAAGAAGAAGTGGGGAAAAAATCCTTCTTTCATAGTGGCAAATCCACTGCTGTAATTTGCTTGGTTTTTCAGAGACCCTGAATCCCTTCCCAAAGACTCCGTTGCTGTTGAAGCAGACCCTCCGTTGGTGCAAATCTTACAACTCCTCTAACGTCCATTGGATTTACCCCAGCTGCAGATTTGGCTCTATATTGTCTAGAGAGCATTTAGGATATGGTAATCCACAGACTTTTTTTTCTAGCTCAAGTGGTTCATTTTTGCAGGGGAATGCTGGAAAGAGGTTTAAGTTCAGGTCTGGGCAGGCTCATTAAAAGCTTCTATGTTGCATTAAAGCGCAGTTACAGCTGGGGACAATGGCCCTTATCTATTTACCTCGAGGGTCTGTGTGGGATTTCTGGATAAGGAAGACAGGTTGAGCACCTTGGTGTACTTGTGATTTTCAGGCAATGCACATAATCTATGAACACATGATAGTTGATTTGACTGGCAGCTTGTATGTATGTGTACAGCTCTTACCATAATAGGATCCTGATCCGAACCTCGGGGCTCTGTTGTGATAAACACGATAAGTAATACTACTAATCATTGTAAGAAAAGTCATTTCACCTTACCTTTAATGTTACAATTGTGTTACTGTACATTCTATATATTGTGAATACAAATTATGTTCATTTTGCATATCAGGGATATTTTATTGTTGAAGAAACAGTTGAGCTACTTGAACTTCTGAATTAAATATAAATCTATTCATTGTTCCCTTCTAGGCCAATGGATAAAAGAGTAGAAATTTCTGTTGTTTCTTTGACATGTGTTGAATGAAGAAATATATCTTGCTAAAGCTGGCCCATTTATAATGCTGTTTTCCAATCTTGATTAGGACCCAGTAATTTGAATAAAATTGCTTTATTTTCTCATATTAAGTAAATAGCAATCTGTCGTCTCATTCTTTAAATCATTAATAATTTGTTATAACAGCCAAGATTTGCTCAGTTGTAGGCACAGTATTAATTTTGTATCAATGACACCAGAACACTTTTCATTTCAGTCGCTTCTAAGTAAAACCCTTTTAGAGATTCATGTGGATAGAAGACTATAAACCACTTCTTATAGCATAATATATGGAATCACAGGCCATCTGAAACAAGAAGCATATATTAAAGAAAAGAGCTACCACTACAGACACGGGAAAGCAGTGTTTCACGTAGACTCAGTTCCAGCAATGCCATCTTTGTTCACCAAGGACCGCACACTACATGAAGTCCTATACAGAGAACAGAAATAGGTAGGCTGACTAGTATACTGCAAAGCAAACCTCTCATGCCATTACACTGCAAAATGTTATTACAGCTGAGCTCCCTGCCCTCATTGCAGGAGCTCTTCATATAGGCAAGGTGTTTTGGAAGACGTGACCCAGAATCCCTAATAAGAACGAGAGCGTATCTGCATCTGAAGAGAGGAACAGAAAATCTGTTGGATTGGTAGGAGCACAACTTAAGGTCTCAGGAAAAAAAAGCCCATCCGTGTATGTACTCGGTGTTCGTCAGCCCTCTGTCACTAGCCAGTCTCTGTTACAGGACACCTGCTGGCTCTTTGCACTGTCAAATCCCTCCCAAAAATCACATTATGATTTCTTGTGATGCCTCTCAGCACTCACACCGCTTACACAGGAGAGTGATCAGTTCACCCTGTGCACTACAGGCCAGCGTCCCCTTCCATTTGCACTCATGCAACTTTGTTGGGGCAGATCCTGGCCCTCGTTGTTCAAGTGCAATCTAGAATAGCACCATGACTTTCAGTGGCAGGACTCTGGATATATGCCAGTGTCTGTGATGCTGTTGGCTTTAAAAGGTCTTTGATTAAAATGGATGAACAGCCTTGAGAGCCGGGCCCTGAATCTAGGGCTTTTTCCCTTCCAGGGCATCGCCTGCCTCTTTGGGCCTTGCAATTAGGCTCTGTCTTATTTGCACTCCTTTTGGCCCCATGATTTTCGTCCTTGGCTGCGTAGGGGTCCCTGGCCCTGGTGTCCGTATCTCTCAGACTGGGGACCCCTGGCCTTGCTTTCTGCCCCTGTCGGGCTCTGGCCTGAGCTTTCTTGGCTTCAGGCTGCCTCTCCTGTCTCTCCCACTTAGGCTTTGCTCCTCTTGGCCTCTGCCTGTGTTTTCCTTGAATCCGGCCCTTGGCAGTGCTTAAAACACCCTCATGCCCTTCGGGCACCCTACAGCTTGGGCCCCTAACGACCAGCCTGCCTTTTCTTCCTGCTGCTTAGCTGAGCTGTTTGCAGCTCTCAACCCCTGAGCCACCCAGGTGTCAGCCCTCTGTGCATCTTACTGTTGGCAGCTGGCTACAAGTTTGTCTGTTTACTGGCAGTCCGCCTGCTTTCTGGCTGCCAGCCCTCCCTGAGCCGGTTCGGCCTGCTACAGTTCCCTCTGGCTCCCTCCTATAATATCCTGCTCCCAGGCACAGCTTTGTGCAGTGCCAGGCACATGGCCAACGCTACCCTTCATTTCATTACCAGTACAGCAGTGCAACGCTGCACAAGTTTGTCACCGTGCCACTACTTGCACTCAGTACGCCAGCGTGGCCCATACCACATTGGTCCATCCACTGCCATCTCTTGCCTCTGACAATGGCCAGTGTTAGATGCTTCAGAGAAGCTGGAAGATACCTCTGTAGTGATCATGTATGATTTAGTGGCTTCGATAGGCAAAGCCCCTTCTAAAAATTCCCTCTGTGCTTCTCTTGCTTGCTTGCTTGGTTTCTTATCTTGCTGCTCATCACTTGAGAATAAGCGAAATAGGGAAAGCTCTCACAGACTTCCTGGAATCTCTCACCTGCCTTCCTTTCTTGGGGCAAACTCTCTGCTGGGGAAAGGGTTGTGTTTGTTGCTAAATACCTTCTGCAACATTTGGTACCTCCTGCATTGTAGGCAAACTGTAATCAGTCACAGTGGTAAAGCGGCTTAGACGTCTCAGGTGTCATCCATCCTTTATGACTTCGCTTTCATGAGCCCAGCAGATGCCTTTAATTGCCAGCCACTGCTGTTGGCTTTCCAAGCAGTAGCAGAGAAACTTTGGAGTCCCCCTGGCACAGGATGAAACAAAGGGGCCCAGTGCTGTTATGACAGTTTCTTGCACGGAGCTTGGCTTGGGGAAGAATGGCCTCTTTCCTCCCTTTAGATAAGCACAGAAATCTTAAGCAGATGCTTGCAAAACATCAAACAAATACATGCTTTAAAATATATATATATATATATATATATATCGGTTATAGCCACATGCCCCATAACATCGCCAAATTTAATCCATTGCTAACAGTATCTCGCCTCCTCCAGTGACTCTGCACAAAAGGAAACACTCCACAGCTTCATGGGTGGAAACTGGGACCATCAGCCCCAAAATCAGAGGCCTCCTGGGCTAAAGAAGTGACTGGCTCCAGAGCCACATGTGCAGTGAGCACATCTGTCTGCACAGCGTCTGGGGGCTCCTGTGAACACTGCCAAGAACCATGTCCTGTCTACCTGCTCCCAGCCCTGGGACTGAGACCATGACACTGCTCTGTGGTGCCACTAGCTGTTGCTCTCGTATACTCCAGAGCGAGAGAGCTCAAGAGCAATGGGACCCTCAGGGCGGCTTTGCTGCCTCATTTCTAGGCTTGGCCACTGAAGAATAGTAAGGTGGAGGCAGAGCCGTGAGAGCTTAAGAAGTGGTATTGGCATTCCCTGGGTTAACCAAAGAGCCACAACAGTGTCCACAATCCCTGGGTGAACCGTGACACAGGCCACTTCAAAGAGAAAAGGGAGAAACACTTTAAAATGATAAGTCGTGTTTGTGGGAGACTGGCAGGGCTGCTAAGGTGACTTGCTAGTGCTCCAGATGTGTGAGCTCACACCCTGCTCTGGGTCAGCCTCTGGATGAGGGCGGGAGAGAGGTTTGATCAATGCCTACCCTATGGCCTGGTTTGCTGGGAAACAAGGTTCAGCCTCCAATCTGGCTTGCCTGCTTCCTAGGCAAGTCTCCAAACCACCAGGCTATTCGGTGAAACACAGAAGGGCTCTCCTCCTCCTCTTCCTCCATTTTGCTTCCAGCAGGTTTGTGCACGGGGCAATTCTATGTCACCGCAGAGCAATATAGTCCAAAACTGAGCACAAGTGCCAAAAACTGCAGTTTTGCAGTTTTGGGGTGCATGAAGCAAAATAGGATTTAGCCCTTAGCATTTACTGATTGCAAGAGAAACAGCAAAAGCACGCAGCAAAAAGAAAAAAAAGCCCTACCATTTTCTGTGAAGAGCATGGGTGATAAGGTGAAGCAGTAACATCACTGGGGGTTGGTACCTGACCCAGGCACTGGCCTAGATTGGGGCAGAGGTGCTACCCAGGGTGAAAAACCTACTTGTTACACCTCTGAGTTGAAGCCGTGGTGTGTCACTGGCTGACAGCAGTACTAGACTTTCATCTTCTGTTCAGCTACTAGAGGAAAGCCGCACATTTAGGGAGCATCTTGTGCACAAAAGCTATCTTCCGTTGTCTAAAGGACTATTTAAATATGAGTTAAGGAGAAGGTGGAAGAAAAGGAGTCCTGGAATGAGCTTAGACGCTAGGGCTGCGCGAAGCAGCACCATTCCACTTCGACTTCGTTTCGACGGAGCAGTGTTTCTTTTCGAGTTTCATTTCATTTTGAAAGCACTGTTCTGTTTCATTTCGTCAAAACTGTTTCACTGTTTCGATGCTGTTTCAACGCTGTTTCAGTGCTTTGCTCATAGGCTATTCTGCACCCAGTGCCAGGAAGATCACCGCTGCTGCTGCTGGCCCCAGCCAGCAGCACCGGCCTCCTGTTATCTGGCAGGCAGATCAGGGGCCTGCCCTCACCCCTGGGGGGAGTCCAGGACAGCCCCCACAGCCCTCCTGGGGGTGCGGGTGAGCCCTCAATCTGCCTGCTGTATGACAGGAGGCTGGTGCTGCCAGCTGGGACCGGCACTGGGTGCAGCCCATGCCGGGAAGATCGGTGCTGCCA
>NW_005842296.1:1134408-1154253 GCF_000455745.1 Alligator sinensis | reverse complement strand
CAGCCTCCTGTCATCTAGCAGGCAGGTGGGGGGCTGCAGCCCCAGGAGGGCCGTGGGGGCTGTGCCGGACTGCTCCTGGGGGTGCGGGCAGGCCCCCGGTCTGCCTTGAGGATGACAGGAGGCTGCTGCTGCCGGCTGGGACCAGTGCTGAAACCAAGTAAGCCTGGCTTCAAAACTTGAAATGTTTGGAAACTTTCAAAAAGTTTCGATTGCCCGTGGTTTGTTTCGAAGCTGTTTCGAAAGCTTTTGTTTCATTTTGATTTTGCTGTTTCGAGCTCAAAACGTATCGAAACGGCTTTGAAATAAAACACCGGGCAAAATTTCACACAGCCCTACTAGACATACTTGTTCAGACAGAGACAGGCAGTGCAAACTTCATCCAGTTCCCTTGGGCTATGTGTTATGTGGGGTCTTTAATGACACGAGCACATGCTATGCTCTCCACAGGACCCCTGCCTCATTCATGGCAGTGGATGGACCATGTTCACAGAGTGAGCAGTTACTCAGCACTCTTCAATGCACGGCCTGCTGTTATTTACTGCACGCTGATCAACCCTTGTTGTGAAGACTGAGTTATGAATTTTGTCAGGTATTTTCTATGGCACTGATGAGCTTGCGTGCTTCGCAAACAATAATTAGTTTTTTTTAATACATCCTGGTTTGCAGAAGGGGAACTGAGGCACACAGGTTAAGATCACATGTCCCCATTCATTTTGGATGCCCAATTTGAGATGCTCAGAACTAATTTGTTCAGAGCATTTCACATTACAGCACTTCCTATGCTCTTAACCCAGCTGCCAGGGACTTCGGCTGCAGCTGCAATAGCTCAGCCCTTCTGTACCAGCCCAGCAGACCCCAGTGCTTCAAGCTCAGCGCCCAGGAAATGATGAACACACAGATAGTGACCACCTGTGAAAAGGTTGGTTTAAGTGACTTGACAATTATCCCACAGCAATGATGTGGTAGTGAGAGCTTCTGGTGCTCAGGAGCCCATGCAGTTTCCTTGGCCATGATGGGAGGCAACAGCATCCCCTGATACGAGGATGAGAGAATCATGACACTATCCTTCCTGCAGGCAATCCCCTACCTCCTACGCACCTGCCAACTTCAGCCCCAATAAGGCATGAACTCTCCATAATGACACAATTCTGATTCGGTCATGCTGCGTCATGGGCGGTCAGGTCTGGGAGTCATCCAGGGGCTGGAAAAGCAACTGAGCAACTGAGCGCATGGAGTCTGAATGAAGGGACCCTGGGAAGCCAGGAGATCCATCCGTCCGAGGAGCCGAGTCAGAGATCGGGAGGCTCAGGCAGGGCACAGGGTCAGAAGGCCAGCCAGGTTGGGTGACCAGAAGATCAAGCCAGGAGTCAAGTTAAGAAGCCGCAGGCAGAACATGGAGTCCGAGGACCAGCTGGGTTGGGTAAGAAAGGGATCGGTCAGCAAGTCAGTACAGGCATGACCCGAGGGCAAGGTTGAGCCCTGTTGCCCAGACATTTACTCTTCCTGGTCAGTGGTTCTTATAGGAAGGGGTGAAGGGTTAGCTGACCCTTGCCAGCCCCCTTCCCAGCCACTCCTCTATGGCAGGTCTGACCACTTACGCTCAGCTGGGGCGATGATATTTTGGGATGAGCAGCAGGTTTGAGGCCACAGGTGAACAGATTCATCCCCAAAGCAGCTCTACCCCCTGCACTGAATGAGGCAGGGGCTTTGCAGGCATATGTTATGTGGTCTTGTCATTACAAGCTGTAACATAATTTATATACATGTGGGTGGCAAATTAAGATTGAATTAATTCTGGCTTTTCCTAGGTTTTTCATCCTTGACTTCGTAAGTGGAAACGGTTCTTCTCCTGTTGTTTTCCTCAGTGTGTGCACATAGATATCTTGTATTTTGGAGTGGTGTGTTATTTCTGGGCAGACATCTTGTTCACATGGGAAAGGGAGCAGGAAGGGGAGCGCTTGCTATTTGAGACACCTCGTGGGGCAGGTCTGCTTTTCCATCGTGTCTCAGCTGATTTTTGAAATGTTCATTTTGAGTGAGACATTATTTATTGGGGCTCAGTGAGAGTTCAGGGCTCTGGTTCCTGTGTGGACAGGCAAATTCAATATCCCTTACCAAAAGGGGGCATGAGTCCCTCGGGAGAGGTCTCCTTGCTGTCAAAACCAATGGCTCGTTGCTGCGCTTCAGCCTGGAGCAGCTCCTCATATTTATGGCGTATGGGCTCAAATCTTTATTCATAAAACATCAGCTTTTGCTTTTCACTGTCAGCATGGATGTTGAACTAATCAGAAAGTGGGGGCTAGGGTGGGTACCGGAAAAGAGGGGTATGTGGGAACATAACAGTGCTAAAGAAAAAGAACACCGCTTGCTGTCAGTTAAGTCTTTCCATTAGTTACCTTTACCATTATGGATTCATTTTAAGATCCAGACTTCAACATACATAACTTTAAATCACTAACATCCTTCATGGCTCTGTGATTTGCTGGTTCCATATGTAGCCTCTTGGCCCATTCGGTTGGCTCAGTTTCAATTCCTGTTCTTCCTTGGGGTTAAGGTTTTCTTTCTTTGAAGGGTAGGACGGGGGGAGGGGGAGAAGATGGAAAGGAAAAGAAAAAAGGCTGGCAGAACAGAGAACATGGTAGAGAAGAGGAGAGAGAGAATGAGAAAAGGAAAGGAATTGCAAAGTAAATCAGGAAGGAGAGTTGGGAGAGAGAAAGAGTGGGGGAGAGGAAGACTGGAAAGCAGGTTTTAAGGAGAGAAGGAAGAGAAAGAGGGATAGGTAATACAATAAAGACATGGCTGGAAAGAGACAGAAAAGAGAGAGAAAGAGGGCAGAAGCAGGTCGGGAAGAAACATGCCCGGCCAGCCTTGCTTTAGTTGTGCCACGTCTGAGGTCCTTGTGGTTGGTGTGGACTAATTCTGCCCACCTGGCCCCCTGCAAGCTGTCAGCCTTCAGCCTGGCTCTGAAACGTCACGCCGCCTCCCCGCTCCTCTTTCCATCTCCCGGCTGCGTTTTAATTAAGCTTGCTGCACGTTCGCTTGGGGCCTGGCCTGACAGCTGTATTGCATTTTGGTTTGTTGTGTGATTTATCAGGGCCGCTGATGTGCGCCGGGGTGATTTACTGCTGCAAAAATACCTCGGAATGCAACGCCAAGCAATATCTGCATTATTAATAACAATAATTATAAAGATAAATGTCCCTCCCCAGAGCTTTTGATGGCCATGCCACTCAATTTAACATTTTAACAGTGGCATGTGGCCTCCCTATGGCACCTGGTTATGTCTGATGGATTCGAGCAGGCAAAGAAAAGGTTATTTGTCAAGCGCTCGGTCTGGACTGGACCGTATTTCGAAGCCAGCAGGTCAGAGCAGCCTGAGCCGCATTCCTGGCCCTGACATTGAACGAGACTGAACTTTGTCACGTTATTAAGCTGTCAGCAGGGCTGGGGCGTTATTTAGATTTCTGGTGGGAACTTCTTGCACATGCTGGGGGTGCTCTAGTGGGATTATATCAACACCAGTGTAAAACACACACAAATGAGCTGGTCTGTAATTACCACGCCAAGCCCTCGCTTGCCGGAGCTAATCAGAGGAGAATGGGAATACCAGAGAAATGCTACTGGGAAGTTTGCACCAGGGGCAACACCACAAGCGTTGTGTCTGAGGATGGGCCTGATTCTGAGACTGCTTGGGCAGCCAAACCGCCTGTTCATCCCATCATGACCAACAACCATTCTCCTAGCCCAGGAAAGGGCTTTACAAGCACCTCACAAACACAGAGGAAGAGCTGGTCTCTGCCCTAATTGTCTTGCAGTCCTACACAGGTAGCCATTCCCATGGGGTAAGCCCAGAGATTTGAATATCTGAAAGGCAAGGGAAAGTCTTTCCTTTTGATTTGTACTCTCATTTCCAGCGCTGTTTTGCAGCTCGCTCAATTTGGCGTCAGAAACGAATTCCTCTGTCCTGACTTCTCAGTCTACAAAGGACAGACCGTCTTGAGGATGGGCTCCGTTACAAACGTGCATGTAGGAAGCTGCAAACTCTTGTTAAAGGCATTTTGCCTTGTGAGGCGCATATGAGCAAACCACATCCTTCGTACTCTTCACAAGTCAACTATAACACCCAGGTTTATTCAGTAGCATCCAGACACTGTGGCGGAGACCAGCATCCTGTTCCAACATTTTAAGTGACAGCCACTGTTTCCAGCATCTCTTAGTTTACACAGACCAAAAAAGGATTATTATTTCTCCATGCCACAGAAGAGGAAATCACGTGCCTTGTTCAAGTTCACTCAGGAAATTTGTAGCAGAGTGAAGAATTCAATCCACCTCTCCTGAGACCCAGCCCAGAGGTTTATGCATGACACCTTCCTTGCTTTTAGCTTGAGGAGACGGATAGGGACTGTGATGAAAAGTCAAAGTTAAAAAGCCAAAACCACCAGATTTCAGATTTTCAGAAATTTCAGATTTCTCAATAGCAGGGGATGAATGCAAAAGCGTGCTGTGCTCTACCCCAGTTTATCTGCACTTACTACCCTCTGGGTCTCCTAGTTTCATCAACCTTAAAGCCTGCCATTATATCATCAGGCATTATTTCATCCAGTCCGACCTCGTGTACATCACAGACCATTACAGTTCACCAGAGATGCCTAGATTGGTCCCAATGACTTCAGCTAGATGAAAGCTTTTCAATCCTCAGGAACCTAAGCATTGTGTGCCCCAAGCAGAGAACAAGCATGTCTGAAGGGTCATTGAGGCCCTACAGGGCACTGATTAGGTGGGATATACCCAGGGATGCAAGCAGAAGATCCATCCCCTGTGCTGAAAGGCAAAAAAACTCAAAGGCCCTTCAGAGAAAATCCCTCTTAACCCCCAACCTGGTGATCAGTTTGACCTTGAGTATACAAGCAAGCCTCAGCACTCAGACAGAGGAAGGTTTTCTGTACCACCTTGGAGCCCCAGTCCACCCCATCTATTGTCCTGTCTCCAGTTATGGCCAAGCCCCAATGCTTCAAAGGAAGGCAAAAGCAAAATAAAAACAGGACACCTGAACTTCTCAAATGGTTTGTTTTTATCATTAGAGAACTGTATTCTATATGATACTATGTATTACCTGGGAGAAACAAGAAGGGAGAAATGAAATACACAATCGGGGAAGGAAGGGAGGAAGGACCTTGACTTTTTAGCTACTTTATTCAGGGGTTAGGGTACAAAAAGTTGGCCCCTCCGGGGTCCAGGTCCAATATACAAAGCAAAGACAAACAAATTCCCATCAAACCAAGAGCACCATGTCATTACATTCATAACATCACACCGTGACAGACACCTTTGCTGTATCACACGTTGTGCCTAACGTGCCATTATGTGGTCGGGACACCGGCCACACAATTGTATAGACCAAAGCCATCTATAAACAAAGGATTCCTACCCTGCTCTATCCAATCATACATGTGACACCACCTTCAACTTCCCACACAAAGAAAAAAGCAGTCTGGTGAGGGCCCCGGGTGCGGCACGAACTGGAAGTCGCAGTCCGACGCCAAGCCTGCCCGGTCGCCCAGACTGGTCATGACATCAGACCACGTATTGAAGATGGCCGTTCTCCACATGGCGCAGCGCTTCCTCAAGGGCCCAGCGTGCCTCAAAGGCAGGCACCGCCTGCCGGAGCACGGTGTGCTCGAAAAACTGTAGACCACAGCAAATATTTCCTATGAATGCTGTGAATGAACAGATGCCAATGTTGATTCATGGGACTAGGATGTAGCACTCAAGCCAGAGAAATGCTAGGTATTACTTATGGCTTAGGGCTGCAACCTACAGCCCACAGGCCAGGTCTGGCTTGCAAAGTGGTTTCATCTAGCCTCCAAGGCTGGGATGGAAGGAAGGAAGGATTACAGATAAAGGGACTGAGAAGAATAAATGAAGGGAAGAGATTAGAAAAGACTCCACAATACAGATAGAAAGGTGTAAGACCTTGGTAAGACAGGACAGCCATAGCTAGAACAGTCTAAAATAACCAGTGCTGGTTGCAAATTGCTGATCCAGTGGCTAGGAGCATTCATTCAAATACCAGAGGGTTTCAGCTAATCTTGTTTCTCTTCTTATTTACATCCCACTAACAATGGAGTCAAGGGGTTCCTGGCTGAACTGGGGATTTTGCATACACAGGAGCCTTTACCACTACTCAGTTGTTACTTGTTGCCCCAGTTTGATTCTTCTTCTGATTCAAAAAGTCTCAGGCCCCTAGTCATGGAAAAGAATCAAAATGGTGCGAGTGCGACCAGTTTTGCACCATAGATAGCAGCTGACAGATAAACTGAGAGAAGAGTTTGCAAACATCCCCTGTATGGTCGATCAGCTTTGACATGACAACAGCTTGCATAAGGCTGCTATGAAAGAAAAAAACACCAAGCATGAGTGGAAAACCCACTGTTTTGGCTATCATAACTCTTCTAAAGGCTGCTATCAATCTAATAAAACTCCCTGCTTGCAAGCTGGTGACACATGGTGTGAAGGCTCCTTCATTATCCAGGCGGCAGATATTTGTTCCCTCAACACATCAAGTTCACTACGAATGAAGCTTCAGTCAACTTGTGTGCACCAATGCTCAGGTATGATTCCCTGGCCTCAAATGCTCATCTTTTTATTTTTCCTAATCCTGATTTACCAAAATAACTGACTATAAAATAGTAATATTGTGGTAGTCTCAGGGTATGTCTACACATGCATTTGATCCAGGAGCAGTTTATTACAGGTAAATGCTCCCAGGCAGGCATCCACACATGCTGGGACTCAGGATCAGATTTGCCGCTCATTTTTTGCTCCTGTTCCCACCGGCCCTGCAATGGCCTCGTGCAGCAGCCAGGGGGAGTTCTAGGTTCCCCCGGGGGGGCTAGCCCAGGGGCTGGCAGGGAGCATGGGACCAGGAGACAGCTGTCTCCTGGAGGGGGCTGGGACATTGCTTCCTGCCCCAGGGGGCTGCCTGCTACCAGGACAGGCTCTGCCACCAAAGCCCAGGCAAGAACAATATCCCCCCTGCCCCAGCAGCAGGGAGCTCCCCAATCAGGGGCAGGGGACTTGGAAAGAGCTGCAAGGAAGGGGCAGGTCCCAGCCCCCTGCCCCAATCCACTGGTGGGGCAGCTAGCAGTCAGGGGCTTGCTCTTAGCTGCCCCACCAGCAGATGGCACAGGGGCTGGGACCTGCCCCACCCCTGCAGCTCCTTCCAAGACCTGCACCTTGATCACTCAATTGAGGCATGGGGCTTGGACCTGTCCCTGACCCGGACAGTTCCCAGCCCCCACTCGATGATTGCGGGGCAGGGGTTGGAAGTCTGTTCCCTGCCCAGCTCCATGATTGCAGAGCTGAGTGGGGAACAGACTGCCCAGCTCCATGACTGTGGAGTGGGCAGGGAACAGGCTTTGCAGTCCCTGCCAGCAGGGATCTCCCAGCCCCCACTCTACCATCACGGGGCAGAGGCTGGGTGATCCTTATCTCCCAGGGCCAGCTCTACAGTCATGGAGCTGGCTCTGGGAAAGAAGAATCTCCCAGCAAAAGCCCCACCACTGCAGAGCTCAGGCTGGGAGATAAGGATCTCCCACCACTGGGCCCGTGACTGTGGAGCTGGTGCTGGGAGATGAGGATCTCCCAGCCCCACACTGCCTGATCACAATGGCGAAGCAGCGGCTGGGAGATAAGCATCTCCTATCCCCCTCTCCCTTATTGTGATTTTGGAGGGAGGGACTAGGAGCTCCCTGCTGCTGGGGAAGGGGAACATATTCCCCATCCCAGCTCCCATGGTGGAGCTCACCCCAGCAGCAGGCAGCTCATGGGCAGTAGCAATCTCCTGCCCCCTGCTGGCTGACTGAGCAGGAGCACATTGCTCCTGGTCAGGTATCTACACCAGCGCTACCGTGCAGTAACTAATATCAAGTAAATGTTTGCAAGTAGCAAATTTACTCATGATTAGTACATTTTACTGCACAGTAAGTGTGTGCATGTGTAGATGTGCACTCTTACTGCAGTAAACTGCTCTCCTGCTCAGTGAAGTGTCTCATGTTGATGTACTCTCAATGTAGCAAAAAGGAGGCCCGGACTAAAACAGCTTTCAGGAAGGGAAGGATTCAGGATCTACACTTAGGCTTAGATTTGTCTACTTGGGGTTCACCTCTCATCTTCAGTAACCACGGAGGAAGCAGCGTAGATCCTAAATGGTTGAGCTGTAGTGAGACATGAGCTCTGGGTTATTGCATATAGAAAAGAGAAAAGCAAAGAAAGCAAAAGGGAAATTCTGCACATTATCATGGACAGGACTCCTTCTTCTTGACCTTTTTGCCATCTGGTGGGTTTATCAGAAATTACAGGCAGAAATTCTGCATGCATGAATTCCCCTTTGAGCTCCTGTTGTTCCTCTTCATTCTGTCAGTCCTCAGGTTGGATAGAAGTGAGATACTCTGAGAAAAGCTGGACACCTACTGGAGTGCAGGGACCATTGCTTATCTTACTAATCATAACAATTTCATTTCTGTCTTGTTCTCCCCTGTTTGGTGTAGAGCCATCTGTTGTCTCAGTTCCTACTTAAAGTATAAGCTCATTGGAAGAGAGACCATCTTGGCTAGGGACAGACATTCAAAAAACCTGAGCCTGAATTGATTCCATCTTTGCAGGTTAGTCTAACCTGGCTAGGCTAAACTGGTTTGTAACTGTGCAGACATCTCTGGAGTGAAGAAATGCAGACACATGCCTCAGTGGCTCAGGCTAGAAGCTGGGGGGGGGGGGGGCTAGAGCTGCCTTCACTTCCCTTCCCCAGTGCTGAGCTGGGGGGGGGCATGGCCAGGCCCCAGCAGGATGCTCTAATTAGGGAGGGGGTTACCTCACCACCCCCGCTCCGCTGTTGATAACAGAGCATTTAGTTACACAGCAGGGAGTTACACAGGGAGTTAATAGCATTTATCAGCCCATCAAAGAAAACAGAAGCCTCTCTCATTAGTTCTAGCTCTTCTTAAACAGCTTTTTTCCAAGGAAGGAATGGAGGGATGTTACCAGCTACCTGTTGATTAGCTCCAAAAAGCCCTAAGCTGACACTGTCCTGTCTGCTTTTGTCCCATCTCCCACATTGTGGACCATAGTCAGCATGTGGTATGCTAGCTAATGCTGAGAGGTGTCTGTGTAAGGCAGAGGGGAGGGGGAATCCCTGCTTAATCAGAGAGTGGCGAGGGGGAGAGGGTGGAGCAAGAGGAAGACAGGCAGATGCCACTGTACCTGCAGTCTCTGCCGGAGCTCTAACCAGGAAGCAAAGGGGAGGGGCAGAGAACAGAGCCCCGCCCAGGGTTGCAAAACATCTGGGATGCTGGGGGACTCTGGTTAACTTAAATCAGCAAGGGATCTGGGACAGACATTGCACAAACTGGTTTGACCCAGATCTGTTAAGGCTAATACTACATTGAACCAGGTTTATCTCAAACTGGTTTCACAGATTCATAGGTATTAGGGTCAGAAGGGACCTCAGCAGATCATCGAGTCCAACCCCCTGCCCTAGGCAGGAAAGAGCCCTGGATCATATGACCCCAGCCAGGTGCTTGTCCAGTATCCTCTTAAGGACCACCAAGGTAGGGAAGAGCACCACCTCCCTTGGAAGCCCATTCCAGATTCTGGCAACCCTTGCCATAAAGAAGTTTCATCTACACATGCCCACAGGTGCCTTATTGTAATCTTATTTCATCTTGCTTGAGTCCCAGAAAAACTGCTAATACAAAAGGCGGCTGGGTCTTCCTCTTCCTTGCTGCCTTTCTTGTGACAGTCTTAAGGTTAAGGTGATAAAACATCACAGAAGTAACCATTTTAATGCATTTTCAAGGACTCCTACAGGGTGGAATAGGATCTTACTTAGACATCTAAGTGCACTTAGGTGTCCAATAGGCAGAATAGGATCTAATCTCCAGTCTTCCTTTCATGTTTAGATGGTAAATATTTTGGGGCATGAGCCACCTGCTTATTGTCTGTACATGTATAGCACTTAACCCAACAAACCCTTGATCCTTGACTGGGGCCTGGAGGAAGAAAACCATTACAAATAGGAAAAAAAGAAGCACCTATTCTCATAGTCAGTTTTTGGAGTAGAACTGGACTTCAGATGGGAGAAAGATCCTGAGACCAGGCTCCAGTTACATGTCACTTTCAGCAAAGGGTTAAAATAATGAAATTGCTGGACAATCAGGAATATCATTTTCCACAGGGAGGGAAAAAGGGATGTTATTCCAACTAAGGTACCAAAGGGTTTTGTACAAAGTCACGAGTAAGGTTAAAAAGGTGTTCTTTGCCAAAATTCCTCAAAAGCATTAGGATCAGGTTCAGACCACGCCCTTCACAGTGATCATGGTTTTAATCATAATTAAATTAACATAACACTGCACTCTGTGCAACTATGCCCGATTGCTACCATATTTACCTGTGTACTGCATTCACCTTTCCCACAAAGCCCTCCCTCCCAAAGTGGGGTACGTGTCTTTAAGTGGGGGGGCTGATTTTTTCTCACTGAAATAGAAGTAGGAGGAATAGAAGCATGGACACACTGCTGAAAGACAGCTGCCAGCTTCACTCAGGCAGGACACAGGAGGGCTGAATCCAGCATTAAATGCAGCTGCTCTCAAACTGGCAGATGCTTAGGTCAGATTCAGAGTGTCTTACGTTGGTGTCTTTGCTGACAGTCTTATGTAGTGGCTCTGCAAAGCCCTTAGGCGTGCGCTTAGTTCTTAAGTCCAGGGTCCAGTTTCACTGAAATCAATGGAAATGACAGATGTGCCTCAGCTTAAGGGATTTCCTGAACTGTAGTAGAGCTAAGTGCATGCTTAAAACGTGCTTAAGCGTGACTGAATTACCCTGCTAGCATAGAGGGCCAGGCTTGAAGTAAAACACAGAGGGTGGGCCAGTGAGATGCAATGCTCTTTTTAGAGGTGTCCAGCTACAGCCATCTTAAAATGGGTCTTATTTACCTAAGGAACAGCACCCCTTTAATACATTTCTTCCTGGACACCAGAAACCAAAAAAACTCCAGATAGCTGGTCACTTTTGAAACCTGTGGCCACGTAGATAATAGGATTAGTTCCTGTGCTGTCGCATTGACTAAAAATCTATGTGCTTACATGGTCCCACTGTTACATATATTCCCCTAAGGAGCAAAGCAGGAAAAACCAATACCTTAATTATTAGTGTGCTGGTACACTGCATTTACTGTATTGTCCTGCACCAAGCATATGCCCTGGCCTGTTGCTTGGTTCCTGTTTGCCTTTATTCAAGTCCAAGAGGCCCACCTAGAAGTTCACAAAAGAAGGCACCATCCACAGTTGCTTTCAAGGCTACATCTACTGGAAAGCATGCACCTCATTTTCCTTTGAGGCAGCTAAGAATTTCCCCCTCAAAAAAGGAAGAGATGGCAATATGTGGAAGTTAATTCTTCCCGGAGCTCCAGGCCCAGCTTTTTGCCAGGGATCTGCATTCACAGCCCTTCTCAAAATACCCTGAACCTTCATGTAATCAAATTATTCAGTGTCATCATCAAAGCATTTTGGCTACTGCCTGTCCTTTAATAACAGTCAAGAAGATTTAATGAAAGGAAAGCTCTCCATAGATTTCTTTTTAGATTGGATGCAATCCTGCTTTTTTATTTTTGCAATATTCCTGCTCAGAGAAAATTATAGTTTGCGATGCCAGTGAAGTGCTCTGTATATTTTGTTTATTGCAGTGGTTTTAAGTGGAACCATGGGTGCTGGAGTATCATTATAAAATTCTTGATACCCCTGATATATTTGTGCAAACATAGTTGTGGGCACTGGAGAAAATGGAGGAGATGATATTTTTGAAGCACTTTCTCCTCATTTTTATTTATTTGTTCAGTCGCTCAGCTCTGCTGCACACAAGTCAGACAGGGCTCAATTCGCAGTTGTGTTAAGGCTGCTTTGTGCCTTTCAGGCAGTGTAAATGCACTCTGAGGGCTGGCCGTGGCCGACTCAGGGAAGTTAGCGGGCATGAATTTGCAATGCGCCAGCTGCTTCTACCAAGTCCTTCTGCGGAGAGTCTTCAGGCATACTGATAGTGCTGTTCCCAAAGTCAGTGACTCCACTTTCAAAGCAGACTAAGCTCCTTTGCTCTAAAGTGCACATTCAGTGATTGTAAATTCACACCCCACCTTACTGGGTACTAACCACAGGAGTAAGAAGCAGTTTCTGTGTCTTGAGAGGCAGTGGTGGCTGGGGTGGCAGTGGTGACCAGGGCAGCAGGGGCAGCTAGACCGGTGGTGGCAGCTGTAGTGGCCAGGCCAGCGACCACCATTCTTGCATCCTCCGCACAACTGGGGGTTGTGGCTAGTGCCACCCACCCTGAGTTATGCTACTGGTGCTAGCATCTCCGTGTAGACAAGCCCGGATCCCAGAAATGAGACTCAGACCCATGGCCATTCTCATGGCACTTTCCTGCTCCTGTTTCTTCCTTGTTCTTGTATTTACATCAAAGCTCCTTTTGCTTCCGTTGCCTTATAGGACAGCAAGAGTCAATACCTTAACAGCTGCAAAGGAGCTGAATTACAAGCGTGGAATCATTTGGAAACCGGGGATCCCATTTTGCAAAAGAGCTCTGGGCCGGTTCTTCCATGGCTGAGCAATCACAATCACAGCCAGGTTTTCAGAAGACCTTCATTCCCATGTAGGCATCAAAAAGAAGGGCCAAGTATTTTTACAAGCCCTCAGTGCCCACTGGCTCCCATAGCAATGCTGACAACCCATTGTGCAAAAGACCTGAGCCCAGTTGAAAACCAGCCCACTGTCTCACATGCCTTAATCGGTTTATGCTTCTTTTTAAATCTGGCCCCAAGGCTCTACTCTGCACACGCAGGCAGGACTGGGCTTTATAACTGTCTGTATGAGTCACTACAGTCCTTCGTGCATAGGGTCAATAGCTCATTCTCCAGTGTCCTAAGCACCATCACCTGATTGGGCAAAGCACTCTTGCATGTGCTTGATAGTATAATCACACTGGCGGTGTACATGCTTACCACCATGCCTGGCCATAAGAGCTTAATGGCATGTGGCCAGCACCTTGAGTCTGCCAAGACTCTCCACAGGAGGACTTAGTAGGAGTAGCTGGCACATTGCAAACTTATGCCCACTAACTTCCTGAGTTGACTCCGTATACCATTTCCATTGCATCAACAGAGCCTCCTGAAGCCAGAGAAGCCAAATTCTGCTCACCTGTAATCCAGGGTGACTTTCTCAACTGCCGTGGAGCATGTCAGCAACTACAGGGGTAAACCTTAGAGAACCATTGGGTCCCTGAACGGGAGTTGCAGCCATGCACCTAGCAGTAGGGAATGCATCTGTGACCCAAAGCGTGTTGAAGTCAATGGGAATTTCTCCATTGACTTGAATAGGTCTTGGAGAAATTCCCATTGACTTCAACACCCTTTGGATCAAGGACTCAGAGTCTGGCTAAGAGCTTTGCAAGTTAACACGGTTGCACTGGTGGAAAACTTTGGACCTGGTATCTCAGTCCACTGCAAGACTCTCTGTGGACAACACGTTCCTTTCATAGATACCAGTGGAATATTTCTGGATTTGCAAAATGTAAAGGGGAGAAGAATTCGGGCCCTCCCAATAGTCATTATTTTACATCCCCTGCACCCCAAAAAGTGTGCTGGGCACTTCAGAGCACAAGTAAGAGATCATGACCCCTGTTTTGAAGAGGTTACAATGGGCCAGATGCTGCCAATGATGAGACCTACTCACATGTGTAAATGTTTACAGGATTGGGTCATAATTGCAGACACGACTCAGGAAAAATGGGTAACAAAACACTAGGGAGAGGAAGGACAGGGGGTTACACAAGTAAAACGTCCAGTTACTCAACCCAAGGATAAAATTAGCAAAATAAATAAATAAGTGCCTTGTTGACTCATTCCATGTAGGCGTCTCATTAGTAGTGTCTCTGAGAAAGATGAATGGGGAGGGAGCAGTCTTGGAGGGGATGGCGATTTGCATTATTTGCACAAAACCGTTTGGTTTCTGCTGCTGCCGTTCTTTTTCCTAGGAACACATTGTGCTTTAGGGTCCTGATTCAGCAAAACACCTAAGCATGTGCCAGACTGTTAAAGGTAGCTAACTACTTGGCCAGCTCCAAAGGCCTTTTAAAGAAGCAGAATGAATTCCCCATTGATTTCAGTGGGTTTTGAGGCTGGTCCATTGAACTCAACGGGGATACTCACATGTTTAACATGAGGCGCATGCTTAAGATCCCTGCCGAATCAGGCCCGTCTCTCTGTTTTTCTTTGTGCTTTATTCTCCTTTTGTCTATCTCCTACTCTCTCTGCTCTTGCTACTCACAAAATGTTCCCGTCTCCCCCCTCTCTTTGGTCTGTTTCCCAGTCTGTGTTTTGATAGTGAATGCATATATTATTTCACAAACAGACCATGTGCTTAGGCAGCTCGTGCCAAGATGAGCCCAATTTCTATTGGAAACTTAATCATATATCAGAGAGAGAGAGCAGCACAAAAGTTTATTATTAATAGTAACTCTTAATATTTGGCAGCGCATGTTCGAAATCCTTGGACGCCAGGAACGTGTAATTCGTTGTGACAGACTCAAACCAGCCCACTCTCCGAAACCAAGTTACAGCACATTGCAGGATACCTAGTCTGAGGGCACACCCTGCGCATCTCAAGGGACTGGTTTTGCTTCCAAGATTCTAACTAAAAAAAGAGGCGGAGAGAGAGACTTCCTGTTTGCAATAGCTTTGTAGCCGTTTCTTATCAGAAGAAGAACAGAGAAATGTCAGCTCCTTAGGTTTCTTGTTTCAGGATCCCTTGAGAAGCTACCAATTCAACCGAATGGTATGAGCTCGACAGAAAAAAAAAATCCCACATTGACTTTATTCATTACAAAAAAACAGAATGAAAGAAAACAGGAAACTGAATAGAAAAAGGGGAAAGATTGCAAAAGGGAAAAAAAAAAATCACAGGGGATGGAGGGGGAGGTTTCCTTGGTAGCTATTCCAGCAACCAAAAAGGGGCTGAACTTTTTCTCTCTCTCTTAACCACTCTTAAAAATTAATGCTTATCAGGTATACATACTGGTAATACTGCTATATTGTGTTGTCTTACAATATCTAGGTCTGCTATATAAATAATGGTACCTTTGGCCAACCATACTGCGAGGACCACAACACATCTGCTGGCTCCCTACTAAGTGGAGTGACCTCCACACTGGACTGCACTTCCTCCACCCCCTTTTGTGTAATTTATGCACTAGAAAGTATCAAAGATACAACATGAAAGCACACCCATGCAAGATCATTTATCTTTTGTCTTCCATCATATAGTCAGTTTAAGGGCTTATATAATCATTTGAAGCAGAGGGGAAGTAAGACTTTTTTCCTTGGATATTAGTTCAGTCAGGGAACTAATGCCTTAACAAAGGAAAAAATGGGGAAAGAGATGAGATCCAGAGTCTTTCCCTCCTGAGCCATCACCTCTCATTCTTATCCAGCTCTGTAATGCCTGAACTCCCCTACTAATTTGTGCATGTTTATTTGGTCTATGTGAAATAAATTGCTGTTAACAACATTGTTCCTAATACGTAGAGGGCCCTTCAGAGAAATGTTGAGTGTCTTAAGTGTATCCAGCCCTCTGCAAGGGAACAAAAAACATACTGCTCATAAGAGAGGACTCTCCTTTTGAATCCAGCCTGTGCTAAGCAAAGGTGATCTCGTTTTGCCCATCGCCCTTGTGTGAATGAAATGATATGGTTCCTTACCCGCCTTTGGGGCAGCCTCGCTACTTGGAAACTGTTTGTTTGAAAGCCAATCAGGACTCGTAGTAGAGATGCTATCTTTTATTAGACCAACAAGACTTTTGCAAAAAACCATTCTTTCATTGCAAATTGTTTCAAAGCCAAGAGCTTGTTAGATTGAGAGAAGCTAGAGCAATTTTTTCTGTGTAATATCTCCTCTTTTTAACTTCCATTTGAAAAGTCCTCCTCCTTCCTATGCATGATTTCAATAGTTGCTGTGTTTGTTATATGAGTAAAGGCACCTTTTTAGGGTATGGTCTTGCTGAGAGCAGTTCCTTCCTCCCGAAGGGAAACATCTGCTTGTAGGCTCTGTTTAATGGGGACATTTTTCACCTCCGTGGCAGAAGGGGGTATATGCCTGGAATAAACACATCGGTCTCAATAGCAAGTTCACCCACTGGAAACAGGCAGCAATGGGAATAATTCTCAACTGCCTCCCACCTGGTGGGATCACTTACACCTGCACAAGATGGCTGTAAAAAGGCTACCAAATCATTCACTTAGCTCAGGCTTAAATGGCTACACCACATGCAAGTGTGATCATCCCTTTTTGGCCAATTGAACTACTGACTTCCAGGGCTAGCAGCTGAATTGCTTGAGCTAAATCTTTACACCTGTGTGCTATAACAACTGGACCACACCTACCCACTGATGCATTTCACAGGGTAATGGGAAATTAGGCCTTGTAAGAGAGGATTCTGGGATTTTTTTTTGTTTTCTTAAATAAAAAGCAGGAGTTTTACCTGCCACTTTCACTCCCAGCCTTACTGCTGTGGGAGGGGCTCCTTGTCTCAATGGGATCTGGCTTCTGTTCCTATCTTTCAGTGCTGCAAGCTCTGGAGTTGCGTGCTGACTTTCTGTTTGTACCGCATATAGGACACAGTCCTTAAAAAAAACGCTTTATTCTATAAAAACACCACCCCAAACTTGTGAGGTAGGCTTAGCAGAGAGGTACTGAACTGAAGGGGAGAGTGACTTGATTGAATTCTTGCTTTTTCCTCTAGACCAGTACAGCTACAACCTGGATACCTAACCCAAATATATTCTTCCCAGGACAGAACTGAGGCATATGAGTGAGGCAAGATTAGGGCAGGTTGCCCCAGCATCCATGTGGTTTTAGGCTTGTGGATCAACAGAAGGTTTTTGTCTGCCAGTCAGAGCTACTTTTAATTCAAAATAGAACCAGGATGTTTTAATAAGATCTAGCCCATGATTGGCTGAGTCACTGGAGAGACAAATCATTAAAAATAAATGCAGCGGTTCCTTTCCTGAGAAACAGCAATGGGCTGAAGAATTAAAAGGATGTGGTGTGTTTCTTTCCTTGCCAAAGGCACTTGCAATCCAATGGAGAAGCAGACAATACAGCTACAGTTGCACTGAAAGGGGAACTGCCAGGCTGGAGGGAACTTTGCACCAGAGCTCCTCAAGGATAGGGCTTGTAATATTTAATATCTTCATCAATGATATCAGTCTCAAGTGTAGGAGCATGCCTATAAAAGTAGCTGATGATCAAAAGTTGGGAGAAGGATTACAATAATATGCAGGGCTAACTAGATAACCTTGATGATTTGGGGTGACAGAAATGGGATGAAAATTGATAGCACACCATTTAAAGTCATGCACTTAGGATTTTATAACAAAAAATTGTGCTCCAAGATGGCAGCTCATCAGTTGGAAATAACCAAAGAGCTGCGTTAGTTTATCACAGGATATCTAGGACTAGTAGCATGCAGCTGTGAGAAGAAGCAAATGCAACTCTAGGACACATCGGGCAAGGTGTTTCCAGCACAAAAAAAAAAAAAGTCATTGTACAAGGCAATTTTGGTAGTCCGTTTTCAAGAAAAGTGAATTCAAACTGGACAGCTGCAGAGAATAATTCCTCAGTGAGGGAAATCTGATGTGATCAGGCCTGTCTTACAGAAAGATTCCTGTTTGCCATAGCACAAGGAAGGCCGGCCGGGAGAAATATGGTTGTTCTCTAAAAACACATGAGGAAATCAATACCAGAGAAAGACAGCCAATTTAAAGGACGGTGTTAACACAAGAACAAATGGGTGCAGGCTGACTACGACTAAATTTAGATTGTAAATTTGAGGATGGTTTCTTACCATCCGAAGAATGAGCTTCTGGAACAGTTTTCTGTTTAGAGCAGGGTGAAAACCCACCTAGTTTTCAGATGAAGCTCAATCAGTTTGTGAAAAGAATTAGCTGATGTGAAGCCTGGAGTAAGAGGGAACAGGATGCAATGACCTCACTGCTCCCTTCCCACCCTTTTTATTACTCTGTCATGAACAATTAGTAGCAGGGAGATTATAAGAAGAAACTGCCCTCCTGGACAGTTCATACCACAATTGCACCTTCCTCCTGAAGCATCTGATATTACTCACTAGCAGAGGCAAGGTACTAAACTCCATGAGCAACTATTTCAGCCCACTCCAGCAGTTTTTGAATTGCTGTGAGTTGGCAATGGCCCACAAATTGAGCTACTGTGATGGAGTCCATAATTAATGTCATATTTGCTCTACCATCAGTCTAGACACATTTGTCTAAACTATTGTTTTCAAAAAGAAATAAAAATATAAAGAATGTCAGTCACCAACATTCAGGGAGTGGAGGGTAAATAGAGCCTGACAGGGTCTTTTGCCTTTGATCATTTTTGCTACATTCCTAGTTGTCTTCTCTGAGGCTCAGACATAGATTTGTAGTAAGTGATTTCCACACATTTCTTTCATCTTCTTTGGCCTTAGCCTTGTGCTATGCTATGCGGCTTTGCACAAGCAAAAATAATGTAAGTTTCTGCATCAGCCTAAATAAAAAGCCGCAGAATGCAGAGTTCAGGAGATTTGCCTTTGATATACTGTGCATTACTTCAGCAGATCACATCGCTTCTCTTTAAATTTAGGTAGCCTCATCCACCCTGAGGACTTCCCAGTTGCACCCATCTTTAGATTATGCATGTGCTCAGTGATGGTTTCACCCACCTCTTCCATCCCACAGGTAGCTAAACTTCATGCAGCACCTGACTTAAATTGTTCTGAATTGTTAATTGAATTTTTTTAGGATGGGAAGTGAAACATTAGCCATCCAGTTGCAACTGCTGTAGGATTTTAATTTTATAGAACGGTGTTACTGCAATCAAATATATAGGAAAACAGAGACTAATTTGAAGCTCCACTAGAGAAGATCATATTGTATATGAATGCCTAACACAGGAATTATTACCTACTGATCTCCCAATTGGCACATTATTATCTACCAATAATAAGTCATTTTTTTTTTTTTTACTTCTCTTAGACAAGTCCCTGTGTGCTGAATGTCAGTGAATTTTTAGAACATAGTCATTTCGGCTTTCTTAGGATGTTTTTTCAAATGAGCTTTGGTTTGTGCTTGTTTTAATGCTAGCTAATTTTCAGATCTACAAGCGTTCTAATTTTGTGTAGCGAAGGGAAAGTTCAAAGAGGAACTCATTTAGTGTCTGTGCATTACCTCTAGCACCACAAAGATCCTTTTAACTTAGAGGCTAAATCTCTGTAGCTGCTTTCCATAACTGTAAAGAGCCAAATCAAGGATTATTCAGAGAGATGTGTAAATTCATAACTTTTAAACATGAAATACAACCATTGTGACCACCTAGCTTGACTTTCTGGGCCAGACTTCATTTGACTTGGTGTGCTGCTTAGAAAATCATTTAACCCTACAATAGACTTAAAGTATGTCATGACCCAAAAGGCATGATTGTGTGTGCGCTTCGGCACCAGAATTATCCCCGACAAGTTGCAGAGCATTGCACGGGAGAGTTTCCTGTAGCAAGAGGAAACCCCGGTGCAGGGACGAGTTTCCCGCCTTTTCTGCAGCTTCTTTTGCAGAGTGCATTGTTCATGTTGCAAGAGGAATGCACGGTGCAAAAGAGTTCCCGCCACCGGTATGCAGATTTGTTCCCCGTGATTGGCTAGTGCTAAATTATTCACACGTGGCGGCTAACGATTGGCTTGTTAGCCGTATAAGAGGCTTGAG
>NW_005842296.1:1121303-1134217 GCF_000455745.1 Alligator sinensis | reverse complement strand
CACCGTGGAGCCTAGCACCCCCCACGAGACCGTCTGTGTTGCCTGTCTGTAACTGCAACTTAATCAAGCTTTCCAGCCTACACCATTGCCATCTCGGTGTAAGTAAACAATCTTTTAAACTACCGCTACGCGTCCGTGCCTAATTCCAGCTCGAAGGCCTTCCCTCTCCGCCCCGGCGTGCCCGGGCTGCTGGCCACAGCCCGCGTGCAGCACGAAAAGGGCTCGGGTCGCTCCCGGCCCGCACAAAGTAATTGAGAATCCCCAATATCGTTTGGGAAACCAGTTCTAGATATTAACTCCTATTTATGCTAAAACTGTCCACCTTCAGTTTAATTTGTCCAGCTTCAGCCTCCTGTCATTGGATCTTCTTGCTAGTTAGCTTAAAGGTCCTTTAACCTTTGCTAGTTAGCTTAAAGGTCCTTCCATAGCAAAAACATCTCCTCTTTGTAGGCACCCAAGGTATAAATAGACATTGCATTTGTCCTGGGGAAAAACTTTTTATCTTGGGATCCTACAAATCTGCAAGTCCCTCCGAAATATGTAGGATAAAATATGCTTGTGCTTTTTCCTGGGACATGGCTGTACGTGTCTCTGAAGTTAATACAAGTCATTCCAGGGACAGCCTATCAAACCGTGGGCTTTCACAGGCCCCCTTTTGGCAAAGGAGTAGCAATGCAGCTTGGAAGGGCTATGGGTGTAAATGGCTGTGCCACTCCTGTTTTGATCTGAGCCAAACCCCAGGACAATGAGACCCACAGCAAATGGAGTCCATGTACAGCTTCAGAGACCATGATTAAGTCATCTTTTAATTTTCTCATTGATAAGATGTAAACAGACCTAACCACATCCTGTAATCCTTGTGGCCTTTCCCGCTCCCCACCCCAACCTTCTGCAATTTTTCACCCTCCTTTTCAGAGAACTAGGTCCAGTATCTTAGTAATAGCCTTACCAATGCCTTTTGAAGGAATAAAACATTCTCCTGACTCTTATTCAATATTCTCCTGTTTACACACAGAGGAATTGCATTAGATTTTATAGCCACAACATTGCACTAAGAAATTACATTTAGATGGCTTATCTACCTTGAACTTCAAATTCTTTCCAAAGCCAATGCTCTCCAGGATACAGTGCCACGTTCAGCATGGATTCTACTTTTGATCTGATTTAGCTGTTTCAAAACACACATTGTATATCATCCTAATATAGAGCGGGAAAATGAAGCTGAGAAAGCATGGCTTTTGTGCTCCTATCTCTAATTCATCCATATGCTCAGGACACATACATCATGCTACTGTACATTAAGATGGATCATATATTCCACTTGCTCTAGTATCATCCTTTACTTCTATCCAGCTGAATGGAAGAGTGCTGCTTCAATACTAAAGGGGTGAGACATTTTCAAACAGTTTTACCATTTGCTTCAAAAGAGACAGAATATCTTTGACTTTTAAAGAGAGCTAAGTTAGGCCAGCACTGAACCGTTCTGGAAATCCTACCCTAAGAGGCCCATGAAAAACCTCTTCATTCTAGCCATAAAGCTACATATTTCCACCCTGGTGGAGGGTGAAAGCCACAGATCATAGTATATCCTGATGTATTCTTTACAGCAAGAGGTTGTGGCTAGCCTGGCTCCTTGAATTTTATAAACTGTGTAGTCCCAATCCACTGGCTACTGTTCTCTATATTGAATTGTATTTTTTGGTATCAATAAACAGCTGCAAAGTCAAATTAGTACTGTTTACTGTCAAATTATCATGGAAAGTGATACTTTCTGCTCTTTGTTTATAGCTCCTGCACAGCCTGCCCTGGCAGGGAGTGACTAAATGAGAACGGACAGCTCCCAATGGTAGATGCTCTTTTAGATCAAACAGAAAGAAAATTTTGTTTGTCTTATAAAATAAACAGTATCTTTTCAGGTTCATATGCTCAGAATAACAGCTATTCCATTTCACCAGCTGTTTTTTATTTCACTACTAATTTGTATGTCTCATTCCATACCCGACTCGTGGGCCATTGTTTCCTTGCTGATGTTGAGTTAGGGAGAGAGAGACAGTGGGGTGTGTGTGTGTGTGTGTGTGTGTGTGTGCACGCGCATGCACGTGTGCACACACGCATGTGTGTGTGAGCGTGCACACATAAGACTAGTGGGGGGATGTTTAAGTGCTCGGTAGGGTGGTGTATACTCATCAGTCTGCGGTATACCAAACTTCTGAAGACATTCCCTCACTTTTCAACACTGTCTCTTAGCTCCATTTATGCGGGCTGCACAGAAGATAGATCCCATAAATATGTTTGTGACATCTATGCAATGCTAGCTGACACCATGGTCAGGATGTTTTTTCTCAATGTGCCTAGGGTTGCAGCCCAAGATACCAACCTTTTTTTTTTTTTTTTGCCCAGGCCTATTTTTTACTTGAAATTTCTAAAATCTAAATTTTACCACTTTCCTTAGAAACTAAAGGGACTGATCTGAACAGAAAGCACAGTTTTTTGCCATTTATTTGGCTTCAATTTTGGGGATGGCCAGGGACCTGAGCACTTGTAGGAGCAATGTTTCCTTCTTCCTTCATTCAGCCTTTTATGTCAGGCATGTCTTCTTTATCTTGGAGCCTTATGCTCACTGCTTTCCACTCTCTCCTCATTAAACTCTCTTATACTCGCTCCTTTTGCAAGGCCCGCACATTCTGACTTTCAACCAGTAAAAGCTGTCATCACCCAATGAAATAAAAAGGCTTGATTCCTCCAAAAAGCTGTGAACAGGCACAGGTGCCTACCCACAGAAAGCTCCTTGTAGGACTGGGACCTAATTTAGCAGCATCTGGTGGGAGGTATAATGTTGTCTGCCTAGTTAGTTATAACACCTTGACGCAGGAAACATGTCTTCCTTTAAGGTTTGCATTGTACTTCAGATATTGTTAATATTTAACAAGTAATTTAGAAGAGCAGAAAATTCAAAGCTGAAAAATGCTCAAGCTAAGAAATCTGCCTAACTTTGCTTGAGGCGGGAGTGAGCCGGCAGCTAGGAAGCAAAGGAAAAGTAACCATTTCCTGTATATTGATTAGTTTATTTATTCACATCCATGGGAGCTCGAGGGATCCCTTCCACAGCTTCCATAATCAACTACTAGTTAATGACAAGGGATCCTTCGACCACACACCACATTCAGGTCTTCTCATCACTCCTAGGAAGTCAATCCCTCCAAGCTCTTACTTGTTTCTGTTGCTTCTCTCTATATTTCCTCCAGTTTCCCACACTCTTTCTGGTATGGACTTCCCTGGTTTTCAATGTGTGAGGAGAGACTGAAACCTCTGCCGCCTGCAGGCTTACCGGTCGTCTTGTCTGAAATAACAAAATGGTGGCATTGAAGGAACCGCCAGCAGGCTCTCACCTCATTTTGAACCATTTCCTAAACATTTATTACCTTTGGGCTCAGTCCTGCAGGATTCAAAGGGCCTTCTGAGAGGTGTTGAGAGCTGCACTGCATAGCAACTTTCTTGACCCTGTCAATTTATGAGCAGTGGTACATGTTCCTAGGCGCTGGTAGCACTCGGGCCCCTCAACACTCATTTGCCCATATTAGTTTTTGTAGAAGTGTTTAATAGAGTCACAAAGGGGCTTCTGGGATTTGTAGTTTGGAAGGATTTGATGTTCTTAGCCTGGTGGGGTGGAGAATGGGGCGTAATTCCTCATTGGACCAGCAAGCAATAGACCGAGCGAGCAGTTTCCAAAGTGGGAAGTTGCAAGATGTCATCCCCATAAAAAGTTCAAGGAGAAAGGGAAGCTTCTAAGTCTCTGTTTAGATGCCAGCAATGGTGAAGAGAAGGCAAGAGAGTATCAGAGGACTGTCTGGATATGGCTAGAATGGAGCTTTCTGCTTCTGAAACCCAAAAGCAGAAACCTTCCTCTTCTGGGCTTGAGGATCCGAACCCAGAGGACAAATACAGATCCGTGTTACAGGGCTCGGCAGAAACCGCCTGGCACTTCATCAGTCACCGCTGTTTCTTGCATCACAGGACCTTGCTCTAAAGTATATGAAATGTTAATTAATAGAATCCACTAAAGATACCGTATTTTCTCGCATATAGCCTGCACACTGATATAACCCGCACCGATGTATAACCCGTGGAAAATTGTATTTTCGGAAAATAGTCCATGTGTTCCCCGCACCTGATAGATTTCACGATTTTGTGCATAAGGAGTGCAGAGTGCATAATTTATGTCCTGCAGACATAATTAACATAGACGAAGTACCGATTTTGTTTGACGTCCCAGCAACTCGTACAGTTGATCAACGTGGTAAAAAGATGATTGCAATATCAACAACGGGCCATGAACGAACAAATTTCACCATTGTGCTAGCGTGCACTGCGAGTGGTGTAAAGTTAAAACCGATGGTTATTTTCAAACGGGTAACGATGCCCCGAGAAAAGATCCCAAATGGAGTTAGTTACAATTATTAATGCACTTATTAACTTCTGCTACACTTGTTTTTGCATAAATGGCTCTGCATAGCCCACACCCTTGTATAGCCCGCACCCATCCGTCATGTTTGTAAAAACTTATATAACCCGCAGACTATATGCGAGAAAATACGGTACTTTTCCAGTTGTGCAAGTGGACATTTACCATGGGCTTGTGTCAGCAAGGGACATAAATATCCTCTCAGTGAAAAAGGCTCCTCATCGTTGTTTGATTGCTCTAAGTTAAACTCTGCCATACTCGAGAGGAACAGATTGACAGGTGTTTATTTTCCTGCTTCACGTTGCCTTGCTTTATCAAGCAAACGTCCTTCGTTCTCATGCAGCTGTTTTACAAAGCTCATATCTAATGTTAAAATATATTTTAACACAGCGGCGTTGGCATTGATGCTTTGACTCTCTACCCTCAACACAGTGCCCAGTAGTGGGGTATGTTGGCCACCTTAAACTGAGGAGGGAAGGAGGACCACAGTGTCCTGTTTCAGGGTTGGACCTCAACGATAGGTGTGTGGGACAAAGGGCATGTTGAGAGAGACGATGCCACCCCGAGATAGCAGTTTGATCCACGTTGTGGGCGCATTTGGGGGTCTAGAGTTTTGAAGTGTGGGTGGGTCAAGCATGTCTCTGTTTTTCTTTCTGTCTCTCTCCCAGGCTATCAACACTATCTGGAGGGCTGAGGCTGCTCTAATGACAGTGCCAGTGTTAAGGCAGCCAGCCCCCCTGCTCTGGAGGTAGCTCTTTTCTAGTGCCAGAGTACCACCAGCTCCGCACACTGCTTTGTCCACACTAGGGGTGTTAGTGGCAGGCCTACATCAGCTGTGCAACGTGATCTTCTTAGTTTCTTGGCTGACACAGCTCTTCTGGCAGCATTTTGTAATGTAGACAGGGGCTCCATCAGGTAAAGGGAAGCTGTCAGAGCACGGCATGCTGGGAAGATGGAGCTGGGTAGGAGTCCCTTCTTTCATAACACGAATGGCATGCGGGGAATGGCTGGCAGGCCATCCTGGAGACAAGGAGGAGGAAAAGGTTGGACTATATTGATGAGATCACTGAGAAGACAGTCAGCCTCCAACATTGGGAAGGGACAAACCTGAGGGATACACCATCTTATTTTTATTTTTTGTTAGATGTTTCATAGTTTCATAGTAAGTAGGGTCGGAAGGGACCTGAGCAGATCATCAAGTCCGACCCCCTGCCATGGCAGGAAAAAGTACTGGGGTCAAACGACCCCAGCAAGGTGTTCATCTAACCTCCTCTTAAAGACCCCCAGGGTAGGAGCCAGCACCACTTCTCTTGGAAGTTTGTTCCAGATCCTAGCCGCCCTGACTGTGAAGTAGTGCCTCCTGATATCTAGTCTGAATCTACCCTCTGCCAGCTTGTGACCGTTATTCCTTGTCAGTCCTGGGAGTGCTTGGGGGAACAGGGACTCCCCCAATACCTGCTAGTCCTCTCTGACTAGTTTGTAACAGGCCACCAGCTCCCCCCTCAGCCTTCTCTTGTGGAGGCTGAACAGGTTCAGGTCCCGTAGTGTCTCCTCATAGGGCCTGCCCTGCTGCCCCCTGATCATGCGAGTGGCCCTCCTCTGGACCCTCTCCATGTTGTCCACATCCCTCCTGAAGTGCGGTGCCCAGAACTGGACGCAGTACTCCAACAGCGGCCTGACCAGTGTCGCGTAGAGGGGTAGGATCACCTCCTTGGACCTGTTTGAGATGCATCTGTGGATACATGACAAGGTACGGTTGGTCTTCCTGACCGCGTCCCCACACTGTCGACCCATATTCATTATGGCATCAATAATGATTCCAAGATCCTCTTCTGCCTCTGCACTGATGAGACGGGGGTTCCCCAGCCTGTAGGCATGCTGCTGGTTCTTCCTTCCCAGGTGCAGTACCTTCCACGTGTCAGTGTTGAAACCCATCCTGTTCTCATCCACCCACCCCTGTAACCTGTCTAGGTCCAATTGCAGCCTATTCTTCCCTTCTAGCATGCCCACTTCCCCCCACAACTTAGTGTCATCAGCAAATTTGAATAGGGTGCTTTTTACCCCCTTGTCCAGGTCACTGATGAAGATGTTGAACAGTGCAGGCCCAAGGACCGAGCCCTGGGGGACCCCACTGCCCACATCCCTCCAGGTGGAAAATGACCCGTCCACCACCACTCTCTGGGTGTGGCCCTCCAGCCAGTTAGTGACCCATTTGACTATGAAGGTGTCAGTGCCACAGTCCCCTAGTTTTTTAATGAGAATGGGGTGAGAGACTGTGTTGAAGGCCTTCCTAAAGTCCAGAAAGACTACGTCCACTGCTACCCCTGCATCTAAGGATTTTGTGACCTGGTCATAAAAGGCCACCAGGTTGGTCTGACAGGACCTGCCTCTAATGAACCCATGTGGGTTGCCCCTAAGCATAACCTCCCCTGCTGCCCCTCGTGGACATGCGCCAGGATAATTCTCTCAAAAAGCTTACCCAGGATCAAGGCAAGACTGACTGGCCTATAGTTTCCTGGGTCCTCCTTCCTCCCTTTTGTTGTTGTTGTTGTTTTAAAAGGAACGCAGTCAATATGGCCTTTTGGTGGTCACTAACGTGCAAACCATGAACAACGTGAAACATGTTTTGTAGAAGAAATGAAGATGAGCTCCCTACCCCAAAAGTTTTGGTCTAAACCAGTTATACAGAGAGGGGCCTGGGCTGCAGCATGCCAGCAATGACTGAGCAATAAAGCAGATGCTTTTGAGGAATCCCACAATTTTTGCTCAGAATTCTTTGTAATTTTCTTTTCTCTTACCTATTTGGTAATGTTCCCTTGAAGAGAGGTCTCATGTTATATAGGCCTTCTTTTGGAAGGAGTCTTGTTTTAATGATTGTAACGAATGCCTGGAAATAGTCGTACCACTTGATTATGCCAAGTTTTGATTGGATCCCTCTCAATTGGCAGAGATAGTGATATCAGCTTTGATTTTTTTTGTTTAATAGCTGTTGCCCAATTTTCTAAGTCAACATTTTGATAATTAAAAATATGCGTATGTTTTTTTATTGCGTTGAAAGGCATTTTAAGTGCACGTATAATACCCTTATGTGGTCTGAAGATTAAGGTGTAACAGATAGAACAATTACTGTAAATCTCCTTGCTGTTACATACCAGTACACACCCAGTGAATTTGGGGGGTAACAAAGGGCATAATATGACTCAATTTTGTTTTGTTCAGGGTTCTGAAGGGAAAAGTATTCCATGTACATATTTTTTTCCAAAAAAATAAAGAGAGCGCCAAGTTTTTGAAATAAAATCCCTATAGTCTTGTTGACTTTCACTGCTTGCAGAATCAAGAGCTGAGTGAATCTGATCTACAATCTGTTGTTTGTGGTTGACTGATCATATTTAATTGCTGAGATGGTTGGGGTGGGTTCTGCTCAGTCAGAATATTATAATGCCACCATTTGTATAGGGCTAATAGGCACTGCCACTGCCTTAAATGGCTGATGTCCTTGCCAATGGGTGGCCAGATACTGGAAGGGATGCATAGACATTATGGATATTGTTGCATCAGTGACTCAAGGCCAGAGCTTTGTACTTGGAAGGCAGCAGTTCTTCCAAGTGAACTAAAAAAGATACTTCCTTCGATTTTGAGCTCTGCTTCATTTATATTCTCTGGACTGTAACTTTTCATCTCTTTCAGGGCATTGAAGTCACCAGGAACTGTCTGGTGACAGCTGCTTGATATAAGAATTGTATTGGCCAAGAGGCTTTTGTTCAAGTGATCGGTTCTTCTAAGTATGTGATGGTGTGTCCCTTGCATGACACCACAGCTGCCACCTGAGTGATTATCCTTGTGTTTAAAATGCAGGACATTGCAAAATAGGCCAAATGGGTAGGTAATTTGCAGCAAGAGAGGTTTCAATTGGATATTAGGAAAACCCTTCCAACTAGGAGGGTGGTGAAGCACTGGAATGGGTTACCCAGAGGTGGTGAAATTTCCATCCTTGGAAGTTTTTAAGACCTGGATTGACAAAGCCTTGGCTGGGATGATCTAGTTGGGGCTGGTCCTGCTTTGAGCAGGGGTTGGACTAGATGTGACCTCCTGAGGCCCCTTCCAGCCCTCATTTTCTATGATTCTATGATTTTCTCTCTGGCCAGCCCAGCTGGAGCTGAGCTCCACAGATCTCAGCTGGAAGTCATTCCCGGCAGGTCTTATAATGTGCAGCTTGTTTTTCTATCTGTTGCATACTGCTTCCTGTCTGTAAAAGGAACAGGATGAACAGCACAGGGGGCCCAACCACTGATAGGGTTAAACCAGCTTCAGGCCATATATCTGTCCCTAGCTATATCCGCAGATGGAGGCAGGCTACAGAGAACATGATAGAACTGCCTTCCAGAAGTTGCAAAGCCCTCACCACTCTCCATATCGTCTTTTTCTTTTGCCCACTCCAGCTGCTCAGTCTGCTCTTTGGTTCCAAGTACAAAGCTCAAGACATTGGACTTGCCGACCTTTTGACTTGGTCTTGCCTCCATCTTTGAGCTCCCAGATTAGTCCAGGCCTGTTACACGTAGCACTGCGAGGGCAAGGATCTCAGCACACTGACTTACTCCTTTTGGAGCCCCGCTCCTGTGTTGCCTTTGCCTCAGACCCCATCTTGCCAATTCCTCATGTTCCTACAGGTGGCAAGGTGCAGGAAGCTCGTCTTTTAGTGCCAAATTAAGGTTTTCAGGTCCGTGAGGTTTAAGCTTGAGTAAGCTTGTAACGTGAAGGTTCCTCCCATTGAACCTAATTGGAGCCATACTCTGATATCCATGTTTGTTTCCAGAAGGGTATAATGATTCCAGCCAGACTGTTTGCTCAGTGTCAGTCTGAATTTAACTCCACGCTACTTTGTTTTATTTTAATTTGACATTATTTTCATGTTTATTTTACCTAATAAGTGAATCATTTAACTATAAAAGACTCCTTTTGCAGGGTTAAGGGTGGAATCCACGAATGGGTGAAGCTTGGAATAACCACTGACCTGCTCAATTACCTTGGACTACAGCATGAACAATGATGTCACATCCATGATGCAGGCCAGACACGTAGGATAAACAGGCTTGCCATTCTCTGTTCATGGAGGTTGAAAATGCCAATATAATTTTCTGGGGGTGTGTTGATTTCATTACGAAGACATTAGAAAGTCTCCACAAATTAAACTGTGCTGACCTTACTGCTCATTTTAGATTGGGGAGTGGATTTTAAGAGGAGATTGAAGATATTAATCCCAATAAAGTACACATTTATTCCAATGATGATATGATGGCACAGACTAAATTTAAGATTTTTCAGAGGTGACTAGTGATGTCTGGAGTTCATAAACTGAGACCCTTTCAAGGGGACAGATTTTGAAATATCAGGATTAGAGTTTTCTGAAAATTGGTCTTCTTTACAATATCTCAACGTGGACACCGCAAATCATGGATCATCTCTAAAAGTCTTTATCTAAGGATCAGAACCTCCTTTTTACTTACGCTGCCAAAACGTTATAGAATGGAAATGAGTTATTCCTGTTTTACAAGAATAACTCTGTCTTTAAGAGACATTTTAATATCTACCAACTTGAAGGGAAATTCCATCCATTTTTAGATTGCCTGCAATTACTTTTGGTCTAAAAATTAGTATTGGTCAAAAGACAGGGGAGGAATGGGAAAGTTCTCCATAACATAAAATTTTTATTGGGGGGAAAAAAACCAAATACACTTTTGAGCCAAAAACTTAAAGCAGACCCTTTTCAGAAAATGGTTTGCTTTGTTGAACATAAATTGCGGGACAATGTTCAGTCAAAAAAAAAAATCAGCTGAATCAGTCTGTGCACAGCCCTTGTGGCTGATGCTTTGCATGAAGACATTTAAGAGAGATGTGCTTGATTTCTTATCTTTTCAAAGTGAAAATACAGGTGTGCCTTGACTGACTTGGATTTCCCATTGGTTCCTATTTTTTAAGGCCAAGAGGAATCATTGAATCCAGATTGTTCTGGATGACTGCATCATTATTTGCCATTCTGGAAACCTTTGTGTTGTCCAAACATCTTTTTTCAGCAGTGATTTTTGTCTACTCCCTTTCACCACTGTAACTGTTTAAGTAGCATCACACCTCGTCTCGATCCCTGGGGCACTACTGGAGGCATTATATTCAACTATTCCCCACTGACTGCTACTTTTCAGAATCTGTCATCTAGCCACTTAATCCATTTAACATGTGCACTATTGATATGGTATAGTGCTATGTTTTCATGAGACTGTCATGCAGTTATGTCGACTTTAAAAAAAACCTGAAGTACAATACATCTATGCTGATATCTTTATTAATCAAGATTGTGATCCCATCAAAGAATGAAATTGTATGTATTTGATGAGACCTATTTTCCATAAAACCCTGTTGAATGGCACTAATCCTATCCTATCTACATTATCAACTGCATTGTGTATGAACTTTTCCATTATTTTGCTCAGGACCGATGTTACACAGGACATTTGCTTTTGGGGACATTGGTGCAACATCAGCACACTTCCAGTTTTTTGGAATTTTCCTGGTGTTTTCAGATGTATTAAAAATTAATATAATTAGACTAGAGATTTCCTTTGAGTCCTTTTTCAGGGCTCTGACAAGTTGTCTGAGCCTGCTGATTGAAAAAAGCTTTACTTACAGTAGATGTTTCCCTACATCCTTCCATTGCTAGTAAACTACAGAGAAGTATTTCTTCATGTAATATGAACACATCATCCTGCTGCTTTGAAATATTTGGCACTCCTGCTTTTTGTGCATTGGTATTAACAGTTTTTCTATCTCTATCTAGTGGTGGTCTGAACCATTGCTAGACTGTCTTTTGTTCTTAATATATTTTAAAAACTCCCCCTACTCTCCTCTGCCCTGCCAACCATAGATTTGTTTTCTGTACCACTGTAGCCTGCAACTCAGCTCCTTCACCAACCCTGCAGCCCAAAATCACCTGAGCTTAAAAAGAATATCTTTATACCACTCATGAAACTCTCATTCATGTGATATGTGGACATACATCTATGACTTGTTGATAACAATATAATTCATATACAAAAAACTAGAACTCTTGGTTCCAAAATGATACCTTTTTATTAGACCAACTGGAATATGGCAAGAAAATTGTCCTTTTCTGCAAGCTTTCAGGATCAAAGTCCCTTCATCAGGCTCTGGGAAAAGTGTAGATGGTACAAGATGGTAAAAAGTCCCCATGCAATATAATTCATGCATTTAACTTATTTCACAAATTATTGTCTCAAGATCAATGCAATAGACCAATGATTGATCATGAGCCTTCTTGGTGTATTAAGTAGACCACCTGAAAGAAAATGAGTGGCAAGGAAATGTAGCTGATTTGTAAGCCTCTACATGGCCATTCACGATTTTTTCCAAAAAACATGCATTATTCATATGATTTTGTGCCGAAAATTTGGACACATTCTGTTCTTACTAATACCAAGACCAACCCTGCAGAAGTCAGTTGGGTTCAACAGACTACTGGCTTTAGTCCCATGGTGGGGATATTTTTGCTTATCTTAAAGGAGTCTCATTTTGGAAAACTAAAACTAAGCATGACTCCGATCTCAGAAGTAGAGTGATGTTTGATCAAGGGACTGTATTCAGACTCAGGATATTTGGATCCTTGTCACTGTGTTTGATCAGGGGAAGTGGGCTGATTTCTCTATGTCTAACCTTAGCTCTACAAGAAGGATAACAATGTTTCCATACAGGTGGAAGGATGATTTAGGGATAGAGGTTATATAATGATCTGGCTCATATTTTATATGATGTAATGAGGTTTCAAGTAAACACTTTTGATCTGGGACCATTGCTAATACATTTCATTCGTAACATCTACTTCTTGAGGTGACCGAAGAAGAAAACAAAATCTGTCATGTTCTTGAGGTTGAAAGTTATCAGTTTGAAGTATTGATTTCATAAATTTTTCAAAAGTGAAGTTCCCGGGGGAACGGCAGAGTTGCTACTTTGACCATATAATAAGCATAACAACACAGTTTGCATCCCGCAGCCTTAATTATCTTAGCAAGAAATTCCCTTTCTGCAAAAGCAAGGTGCCAACAGGCACAGCGGTGTCTGCCATTTCTATGCATATTGCATAATAGATGATGAAAAATCAGGAATAGTTTTGCCTATATACCTTTCCAGAATGGTCACACAAGAGGGCTGTGGAGAGCAGATACACCCATCTTCTATAGGGGACATTCAGTTCCGGGAAGCGATGTACGTCAATCCTATTATGATTGATAAGTGAGCTGGGCCTATTAACAGGGAACCGAGCCTCATTGCAAGCAGACAACCTGTGTCATGTAAACTGGGTTAAACAGCTCTGCCTTTCTCCGACTGAGTTGTCTGGGCCTGCCATCCTTACCGCACCACAGTAATCTGATCCTCGAAACTTTCA
>NW_005842296.1:1096128-1121293 GCF_000455745.1 Alligator sinensis | reverse complement strand
TTAAAATCCTAGACAATGAGGGGGCAAAAAACCTTCAAAGCTAGGGAGAGAGTACATTATTATAGTGGTTCACATAATGACATTTGGAAGAGGACGTTGCTGCTTAGAAATTGACCATGGCGTGGCCGTAAGCATCGTGGCTTCTTCTAACTTCAAAGCCTAGCATGCCAGTTAGCAGATGACAATATCCACTTCCTGGTGCTTTACTGAATTTACTTACTGTGCTTTCTGAAAATGATCTTTCTTACCACATAAGTGACCAAAAAGAAAACCCTCTGTAGCAAAAAACCCATTAGGATGTGAACCATACAGCAAAACGTGTCTGTAGTATACAGAACTCTGTGTGCAAAGAAATGCTAACTCTAAATTTTCTAAATTTGGTATAAAATGTTCTTAAGTGTGGGGGATTTTTTCTGATGTTTAGAGTCTGAACTCTCTAAGCAGACAGATTCAACAGATAAGAGGCACAGATAAGTCTGCCTGTCTGTTTAGTGAATCATATCACGATCAAGAACACAATTATAAGTGGAGGTTTTTGAATCTCTTTGTCTCAACATTTCCCCCAAAGTTATTATCCATTACAGTATTGTTTAGGAAGATTGGGTTAAAGAAACAGTTTGCACTTTGAGTTGAAGGCTTTTGAATATCACAATCACTATCAGCCGTAATTTCCCTGCCATAATGCAGCTATTGAGGAAGCTCAGGTTTTCTACAATTCCCGCATCCCGCAAAGTTTAGCTTTCACGTAACACTTCTGGCAGGGAGTGATCCCCTTTTTAGCTCAGTGAGGAACTAGTCACCACAGTGACAAAACAATGCTATACATCCCTTTTATAATAATTTTAGAACAGCCTGTTTTTGAAAAGCTCTTCACAAACAGCATTTCTCAAAAGCCACCTTTGATTTTTTTTAATATCAATTCAAAATAACTAGGGCGGTTGACTTGCTCTCAGGGTAAGAAATAAGCAGTTGGGAAGCCATCTTAGCAACATTTTAAAATGAGCAGTAATCACCTCTCTCTTCATTGGTGCTATTTGAGTTTTAGAAAGCCTGACCTGAGCATAGAATAATTATAGCTGAAAAGTTATCTACATCAACGTGGGGGATGGTTCATAGACACCTCCATCTTCTCTGATCTCTCCACTTTGGGGAACGGAAAGACTTTTAAAATTTGTTTATGGTGGGGTTTTTCATAATAAGAGTGATACTAGGAAAAGCCAAATAAGTAAATAAATACCAAACTCATGCGTATGCAAGGTATGCATAAAGCTTGGGGCATAACACATTTTTGAACACACAGGCACATTTCTATCTGCTTCCACAATGAATGAAGACTAAAAGACCTGAAGCATCCGAGTCATCTACAATAGCAATAAAGCCTGCGTGTTATAACCCAGATACTTATAATCATTTGTGGCTCCTCACACTTCCTTGACCACAACAGTGCCTGGAGGCAGGAATCCGTGACTGAGCAACTGAACTCATGCGGCTGTATTTGTTTGCCTATTTGTGGTATCTCTCAGCTTTCCTAACCATAGAAAGCAGTTTATAACAGCATCTTTATCTAGGATATTGTTTATTTTAGTGCCAAACAGTTTAGTGTTTGTGTAAACCCAGACACAAATTAACTGAACCCATGCGTGCACATGCGCACACACACATATTCTTTTGTCTGTGGACCCCTGCCTCGTTTGGTCCATAGGCTAAACCTGTTCTGGGGATAAATCAAGGCTGTGTAGTAGAGAAGACTGTTGTGTACATGCCTCTGTCACAGTTTGTTGCAGGATTGGGGGGATATGTAGTGACTGAGGAAGGGGACTTCAGGAAAAGTCGCATGACCCCTGCCCTTGGTTTCCCGTTCTGGTTCCCCATTTCAGTGTTGCCAGTTCTTGGAATCCCATTTCCAACGTCATGATACTTGCAGTTTTCCTGGAGGTCTCAGCTGCTGGAGCCCGAAGGATCGCACGATAGGCTCAGCTACTACTTAGAATAAAGTTAGAGCAAACACATTGATGGGAAGAAACCAAATCCAGGTGGACCTGGACAGGTTAGAGACATGGGCAGAGAAGAATAGGATGCAGTTCACCAAGGACAAGTGCAAGGTGCTGCACCTAGGGAGGGGGAATCACCAGCACACCTATAGGCTGGGGGATGATCTCCTCAGCATCACAGCAGCAGAAAGAGATCTCAGAGTCGTTGTTGACTCTTACATGAACATGAGTGGTCCATGTGACAAAGCAAGTAGCAGAGCTAACCACACTTTGTCATGCATTAGTAAGTGCATCACGAACAGGTCCAGGGAGGTGATACTCCCCCTCTATGCAGTACTGGTCTGACCGCAGCTGGAGCACTGCATCCAATTCTGGGTGCTGCAATTCAAGAAGGATGTGGACAACCTTGAGAGGGTCCAGAGGAGAGCCACTCGTATGGTTAGAGGCCTGCAGGGAAGGCCTTATGAGGAAAGGCTGAGGGACCTGGACCTTTTTCAGCCTCTGCTGGAGAAGGCTGAGGGGGGATCTTGTGGCAGCAGGGGATAGGAGATGGTCTGTTTACCAGAGCACCCTTTGGAGTAACCAGAAACAATGGCCACAAGCTGATAGAGAGTAGATTTAGGTTGGACACCAGAAAAAAACTTCTTCACGGTTAGGGTTGCCAGAATCTGGACCAGGCTTCAAAAGGAGGTGCTTTCCCCTACCTTGGGGGTCTTCAAGAGGAGACTGCACAAGCACCTGGCTGGGGCCACATGACCCCAGCTTTTTTCCCTGCCGCTGGCAGGGGGGTTGAACTCGATGATCCTTTGAGGTCCCTTCTGACCCAAACATAGATTTCATGGGCTTCAGAGACATTAGGGCTGGAAGGGACCTTGGGAGATCATCGAGTCCAGTCCCCGGTTCCAAGGCCAGGAAGTAAGCTGGAGTCAAAGGATCCCAGCAAGATATGCGTTCAAACGCTTCTTAAAGGAGTCCAGAGGAGGTGCTTGCACCACCTCTGGAAGGAGTCTATTCCAGACCTTGGAGGCTTGGACGGTAAAGAAGTTTTTCCTTATGTCCAGCCTAAAACGGTCTTGGAAGAGTTTGTGACTGTTTGACCTTGTCATCCCTTGGGGCGCTCGGGAGAACAGGCGTTCCCCCAGATCCTGATGCACACCCCTTATATACTTAAAGGCAGCCACCAGGTCCACCCTGAGCTTGCGCTTTTCCAGGCTGAAGAGTCCCATGGCTCTCAGCCTCTCATCATAAGACCTATTCCCTTGTCCTCTGATCATGCATGTGGCTCTCCTCTAGACTCTCTCAAGTTTCTCCAAGTTCTTCTTGAGTTGTGGAGTCCAGAATTGGATGCAGTACTTCGCTGCAGCCTCACCAAGGCCGAGTACAGCAGGAGGATGACATCCTGAGATTTACTTGAGAAGCATCTATGGATGCAATCCAGAGTTTGGTTTGCTTTATCAGCTGCAATGTCACACTGGTGGCTCATGTTCATCGTGTGGTCACTCATCACCCCCAAGTCTTTTTCAGCCGTGGTGCTAGTGAGCGTAGCACTGCCAAGCCTATACACGTGGTGCGTAACATCTATGAAAGTTTCCAGCCCTTACGATTGCAGGGGGGTGGGGGGATGGAAAATATGACTCTGGTGCAAGAGCCATAAACATGACTCCTAGCAATACCAACCTTATTTTTCCATGACTCTCCCAGTCCTCCACCTAGCTCACTGCTCACCCTGCATCCCTAGATGCAGGTCCTTCAGATCTCAGTCAGGCAGCATCCTCCTCTTTGTTGCCTGGGCACTGTCAGAAGGAGCATTGGGAGCACAGCAGAGGCAACCTTCTCCTTTCCATTTCTGTACTCAGCACCATGGCACCTTCACCTCCTCTGCTCTCTGCTCTGCTCTGCTCTGAGGGGAAGCAATAGCAGGAGAAATCTTGTTCAGCTCTAGACACAGTGCAGAGAGAGCCTCAGCAGAGGGTTTAGCTGTCAAACTCTAATAGGTCTCTACTGCCTTTGGGTTATTTTAGATTTTTTCAGAGGCTCATACTTGGCCAAATCTGAGCAGGAAGAAGAAGAGCCCACTGCCCCCCAACATGACCCCACTGCTAAATTTCAAGCCTCTGCTCCAAAATTTGGCATTAGGAGAGTTTATTAATGAAATGCGTGTCATTGTTTAAATTTATTTTTGTTTTTTAGTGCAAAGCAGCATATTTTTCCTTAGCCTTATTTTTGGAAATGTCTGAATCATTTTTTGTAAAAATTTTGCCCGAGGCTGGTTAAATTTGGCAAAGTTATAAGCAACTGGAAACAAGGCCTTGTAATGGGAACTGTCAGCGATCTTCCCTGTATATACTGCTACCAGATTCATCTCTATTTTATATGACAGTATCTACATGCATAAAAAGCTAAATAAATGCAGATGCTTCATGGCTTTGCACTGTCAAGACCCATGCAGTTTTGCGTATTCTGAGGGATGTTACTGATGAAAATGGTGCCCACGGACCGCAAGTCTTTCCGGGTTAGACAGCAGCTGAGTGGCAATGCTGAAGGGCTACGTATTTTGGACTTGACAGTCCAGCAGAACTGTTAAGCATGCTAGGACATTTAAATCCTGTTGTAGATCTAGCCCTTGATCTCCACTGATTCTCCAGTACTAATGAAATGGGACTGTTAAGTGGAGGTGTGTGGCGCGATGAATGTGGCATTTTGTACTGGATACCACCTTTGTGTGCAGTCTTGCAAACCTCAACTATGAGAAAGTCAAGGCTTCAAAAGCAAAGAAAGGAATGCAAGAGGTGTCCTCCTGGCCTTCCTGACTGCTCTTTCAAGGACAGAGGCAATACCATGTGGCTTGGGTAGTTCAAGCTAATCACTGACAGTGAACAGTAGTTCAATTAAGTTCAATCTAAAGTGTGTTGAAGTCAAAGATACACAGAAATTTAGGGCTGGAAGGGACCTCGTGAGATCATCGGGTCCCATGGGCAACTGGTGCTGCCTTAGTCAGGGGGGCACATGCCCCCCCCCGGTGACAAGTCCCACTGACTGGGGGCCCACGGCCAATCTCGCTGCTGTGGGGACCTCCATGGCCAATCCCGCAACAGCTGATCGCTGTAGCCAATCACTGCAACCGCTTCTGGCAGCGGCTGCAGCGATCAGCCGGTGCTTGCAGGGGAGGCACTGGCACTTCTGCCTGCCCCCTCTGCCCACTGCCTAAGTGGCGAGTGTGGCTGGTCAGGGGGTGCACCGACGGTCTCAGGGGGTGCACATGCACCCCCATACACCTCCTATGTCACCACTGCCATGTCCATCCCCCTCACTCTGGGCAGGAAAGACTGCTGGGCAGGAAAGACTGCTGGGGTCAAATAATCCCAGCAAGGTGTGCGTCCAGTCTCCTTTTGAAGAACTCCAGGGTAGGTGCCTGCACCACCCCCGGAGCTGCATTAGTAGCAATGTTGCCAGCAGATTGAGGGAAGTGATTACTCCCCTCTATGCAGCACAGGTCAAAGGAGTAAGTCATCTGGAGCATGGTATTAATTATCGAGGCGGTCGCGGGGGCACAGGGTGGACAGTCATAAATAACAGTAAGATTCCTGAGGTGGGAAAGGGCTGACAGTGCTGAGGTCTAAGTGCATTATGCACTGTGACTCTTCTGCTTGAATCCATTGGGAAAGTGGTGGGACCATCATGGTACAAGCCACTGTGAAATGACAGCACATTCTTGTGGTCGGCCCTGTTATAATTTGCTGCAAAAATATTTTGGAAGTCTCTCTTCTTTGTGGGGTGAGGGAGAATCTGAACCTTTAAACCCTATGCTGTTGGCTAGGACCACGCTTAGAACAACATGAGAGGAAGAAGGCAGCATTTGAACTTGAAAGAACGGTGGAGCTGGCTGACCGATTCCTAGCTGATGATAGTCATTGTGAATGCTGGCATGTTTTCATTAAAGAATTATATGCCGATGCATTTTGCTATCATTTGACTATCTGTGAAGAACAATAACATTAGGATATAAAAAAAAAATAGAAAGAACCCACCCACACACATACTTCATAGATTGGAAAAGTGCTTTTGGAACATTCCCTTCTCCACAACTAAGTATCCGAAAACATCTCCTCATACCGCCTTGTACTGAACTTGACACCAGCTAGGATTTCCCAATTGTCTCTGTTCCTTGCTGTCTGCAGTGATGGCCACCACATAAGAGCATGGCTAGACAAACACCATTTGTCCCAAGACAAAATGCTGTTGTGATAACAAGAGGCAGAGAATGCAACTCCTGCATCCCCAGGAGCACAGCAGGTCCTAGCCAAGGGAATTTGAATGTAGAGATGAGATCTATGACCTTTGACAGTGGAAGTGGTGATATTGCCTGGTGCAGGGGTGCTCAACCTGGAGCCTGGGTGCCACAAGTGGCATTAGCAGCCTCTGTGCATGGCATGTGACACCTGGGGGAGCAGGACTGGTTGCACAGAGATAGGGTAGGGCAGGGGGAAGAAAGCAGAGAATTGGATCAGGCAGGGGAAGGAGATTGGAGTGGTAGTTGGCAACGGTACGGTGCTAATTTGTGGCACATCTGTCAAAAACAGGTTGCCTTCCAGCTTAGTGGATAGGGCACTAGACCAGTGGCGGTCAGATTTTGTCCCCTGAGGGCCAGATGGGCAGTGGCTGGTCCAAATTCAGGCTGGATAGTGGTTCCAATTCATTGCTGGGGGCAGCCTGGCCTGAGCCTGGTGCTGTGGAGGGAGAAGAGCGCTTTACCCAGCCACACCAAAGCGAGCAGGAGGGGATGTGACCCAGCCCCATGGGGGGAAGAGGGCATGCCCCAGCCCCAACCCAGCTCTGTGGGGCTAGGAGTAAAGGGGTATGGCCCAGCCCCACAGGAGGAAAGGAGGCATGGCTCAGACCCTTGGGAGGGAAGGTGGCATGGCCCAGCCTTGTGAGGGGGGTGAAGGGATGTGGCCTGGCTCCGACGGGGCACATGGAGCTTGTGGTTTGGGACTATGGCAGGGAGGAATGTGGCTTTATTAATAGCCACTGCTTCCCTACCACCAAACTTTCTGACCCATGGGGAGCCCCACAGGCCAGATGTGATGGCTCCATGGGCTGCATTTGGCCCGTGGGCCAGAGGTTGAGCACCTCTGCCACCAGACTCGGACTGAAGAAACCTGGGTTCTCTTCTCAGATGCACCACTGCTCTGCTGGGCGACCCTAGGCAACTTGCTTCACTTTCTGTGCCTCGGTTCCCTGCCTAGAAAGTAGGGATAATTCCAGTTGCCTGTGTTGTAAAAAGATTTGGAAATGCGTGATGAAAAGGCCTGTATAACAGAATAGGTTTCATTATTGTGACCGGTGACAGTTCTGATTCCACCCAGTGGAGGACAGTGTTGTACAAACACACTAGTCACTCATTTGTACAGCTTCACAGACACAGCTAAATCTTTGTGGCTCCACAGTTAAGCTGAGTAGAATTTCTGTGAAATTTTATGCCAGTTCCTTGGAAATTTTGTGAATGGTCAGAGCTCAGACTACGAACTGGTTAGTGCCAGGTCCTGCAATGCCATATTATTTCCTTATGATGAGTCTCCTGAGATGTAGGCTGGTTATACCGGCCACTGGACCTTGAAACCTACAGGCTTGGGTCTTCACCAACCATTCAGCTGGTGTGTTTAGATGAGATTTAGTGCTGAAATAGCAACAGCCCTCTTGGAAATGTTGATTTCAATTAATATGCATTGAATTTAAGGGAAAGTTACATGCAGTTATGGAAGAGATTAGTGAAGAAGTGTCTATACTCGAAGTGGAGAATTGGGCTCAATGGACCTAAAGTTAGAGCTTTCACAGTTTATGACTTTCATTTAGAACATCTTTGATGCTAAAAAAGCCAAAGCCAGAAATAAAACTGGATAGAAAATTAAAACCATGTGTCAATCATTTAACTGGTAGGTTTCCATTCAACAAGCCAGTGTCAAATGACCTAATATTTCTGTTAATACTAGATTGAATTGGGAAGATTTTTTTTTTTAATCTCAATATGTTGTGAATAAATACAACACAGCGCAGCTACTAACATGGATCGTGTGTTTGAACCCCTGCCTATAAAAATAATATTAGAAGAACAATAGAAACATAGTTTAAAATCATGGCATGGGGGCTGATTTAATGTAGCAGAAAACAAGGAAATTCAGAGGTAAGGATGCATGTTCTTCTACAATGCAAGTGTCTGTACTAGGGTTTCCTTAAGCTGGAGGAAGCTACCTTAATGTATAGGCAGGGTCTGGGGCTGCTAATGAATCACAGTTTGGTGTGGGGTCATGAATGTGGGTAGAAGAAGCTTGGTAAATGACCCCCCCCAATTAAGAGTCTGGTTAAATATTGTGAGAAATGAAATAGTAATGTGCAGGATGGGGATTTTGTTTTTATCTTTGTTTTCTCTTTCTCTTTTTTGAAATTTTCTTCAGAACAAAAGGCGTGATTGCTTTTCTTGAGTAAAGTTGAGATTCTTAGTGTCATCAGAGTCAAAGAACCGGGACTTTCAGGAAGCCACCAGATACCACAAGAGTCTCACAATACTGGTACCACTTTAGTGTAGACCCTTTTGCTTGGGGGTTTTCCAGCCACTTCACTTTGGACAATATTTATTTATTTAAGTAAAGCTGTTATTACTGTGTTACAGGAGGATGTATGATGAATAGGTTTTTAGACACCTTTCCTAAGGAAGAAAAGGTAAGGTATCTTAAGGAGAGGAGAACCTGCTGCCTTAAAGGAGCAAGAAGTCAATCCACCCCAATTTATGGGTAGGACCACCTTGGGCTCAATCCACTCCAGTTTATGGGTAGGACCGCCTTGGCCTCTGTAATATGGTGGCTTGTCTTCGGTTGCCATCGCTGAGGTGGTTCTGAACCTGTGGGGGAAGGAAGAACCCACTTTGAATGTTTTATTTTTGTTATTTGAAGATATCGTAGGCTTCATGATCCTAGGAGAATCATTAAGCATTGATTTTAACGTATCAGCCAGAATTCAGGGAAGCATAGTTATTCAGCCCCTATGTACTTGGGCAGGAAGCCTGATCTAGTGAATAGACATAGGCCTCTTACTCTGCCGCTAGCTGAGTGACTTTATTCAAGCCCCCTTTGATGTCTGTGTGCCTCAGTCTCTGCCGTAAAATGCAGCTAATAAAACTACAATTGCTTTTGCAAAGTGCTCTGAGATCTATGAAGGAAAAGTTCTTTACAAGAGGTGGGCATTGTAAGTTCACAGAATCCATAGAAAATGAGGGTTGGGAGGGACCTCATCTAGTCCAGTGGTTCTCAACCTCTTTTTGTACCAGGACCCGTTTGTAAACATGAATGGCCAGTCTCGGCCCAGTGCCCCTCACTCCTGACCCAATGCCCCCTGCCCCCAGGCTCCAGCCCCCCCAGTGTGTGGGGTGGGGGGGGGGAGACATAGGGGTCCCTAAACAGCCCCTTGCAGGCTGGAAGTCTGTCAGCATGCAAGGGCAAACCCATGGTTTCCCATGTTTTTCTCCTTTAAAGGAGGATCTATTTTTAAAATGTGTTGATCCATTTTAAAAGTTTGTTCATGACACTTTCAAATATTCTTGCAGCCCACTTTTGGGTCATGACCCATGGGATGAGAAATACTGACCTAGTCCAACCCCCTGCTCAAAGCAGGACCATCCCCATCTAGATCATCCCAGCACAAGGCTTTGTCCAGCCAGGTCTTAAAAACTTCCAAGGATGGAGACTCCACCACCTCTCCGTTCCAGTGCTTTACTGCCCTCCTAGTGAGAGAGGTTTCTTCCTAATATCTAACCTCAACTTTCCTCGCTGCAACTTGAGCTCATTGCTCCTTGTTCTGTCATCTGCCACCACTGAGAACAGTCCAGCTCCATCCTCTTTTGAACCCTCCTTCCGGTAGTTGAAGTCTGCTATTACATCCCCTCTCAGTCTTCTCTTCTCCAGACTAAATCAACCCAGTTCCCTCAGCCTCTCCTCACAAGCCATGTGCACCAGCCCTCTAACCATTTTCATTGCTCTCTGCTGGGCTCTATCCAATTTCTCCACATCCTTCCTGTGTGTGTTGGGAGGGAGGCGCTAAAACTAGACATAGTACTCTAGATATGGCCTCATCAAGGCCAAATAAAGGGGAATAATCACTTCCCTTGACCTGCTGGCAACACTCCTACCAATGCAGCCCAGTATGCCCTTAGCCTTCTTTGCAACAAGGGCACGCTGCTGGCTCATATTCAGCTTATTGTCCACTGTGACCCCCAGGTCCTTTTCTGCAGAGCTGCTGCCCAGCTAGTCAGCCCCCAGCCTGTCCCGGTGCATGGGATTCCTCCGTGCTAAGTGCAGGACTTTGCACTTGTCCTTGTTGAACCTCATGAGATTTCTTTTGGTCCAGTCCTCCAATTTGTCTGGGTCACTCTGGATCCTGGCCCTACCTTCCAGTGTATCTAGTACTCCCCGCAGCTTGGTGTCATCTGCAAACTTGCTGAGGGTGAACTCCGCCCATCTTCCATATCATTCGTGAAGATATTGAACAAAACCGGCCTCAAGATTGACCCCTCCAGCACTCCACTTGATACCAGCTGCCAACTAGACTTGCCCTTTGAGCCTGATGATTCAGGCAGTTATCTATCTACCTTACAGTCCATTCACACAACCTGTATTTCCTTACCTAGCCCTGCTTTCTTGAAGAAGGAAAATTTTAAGCTTATGGTGTAATGGTAAAAGTTATAATTTAGATATTCCCTAACTTAGAGTTGGGAATTGGGCAATGGCCCCTTAGCTGTGAGAGAGAGAGACCAAGGTTATACAGAGGATGTCCTACTGTTCCACAAGAAAGTTCATTGTTGTTAGCCCTTTTCATTTATTGTGTGCCTATATTAATTGAACCCTGTGATTGCTACATTTGCATAAATGATTTTCTGATTAAAGGCCCTTGAGGAGGCTGGTCATTGTGAGAGAGTATTGCAGCATCGTATGGGACTGAAGTGCCTCCAAAAGACTGACATCTTTTAAAAGAGAAGTCTACAAAGAGAAAAGGAGACTAAAAAAACTCTCTCGTGTACCTAAAGTTAGAGTAATGCTTGAAAATGATAGAGAAAATTTTGGACAATGTCTGGCTTACAGCAAGTATGTTAAAAAAATCTTCAGATCATAGTCCATCATGTAGTTATCTCCTACACACACACACTCTTTGAAGCTCCATGAAGAGTTTTCCTGTATCTTTGACCAGCAGACTCTGATTTATGGTAATTATATTATGTTGAAAAGATTGAGAAAAGATCTGTTATTTAGAATGGAGTGAATGCCCATTTGAGCTGGGCATGAATCTCACTGCTAGCTGCCCAATGGGATAGCTGCAGATTGGAGCAGGGGGCTGGAACCTGCCCCTCCCCTGCAGTTCTTTCCAAGCCCCCTGCCCCTAACTGGGGAGCTGGGGCCGGGAGCTCCCTGCTGCAGGGGCAGAGGGATGTTGTCCCAGCCCAGGCTCCACCACTGGAGTCTGCCTCGGCAGCAGGCAACTCCTAGGGGCAGGGAGCAAATTACTGTGGAGTAAACCCATCCAGCAGCATTTGCATGTGTAGATGCCCAGCCAGGGGTTCACTGCTAGCTGCCCCACTAGCAGATTGGGGCAAGGGACTGGGATCTGCCTCCCCTCCCCCTCCCCAGCTCTTTCCAAGCCACTTGCCCTGATTACCCAATTGGGGTATGGGGCTGGGAAAGAGCTGTGGGCTGAGATCTGCCCCAAACCAGGATAGTTCCCAGTCCCAGGCTATGTGGGGAAGTCTGCATGTGTAGCCTAGGGCTAGCCAGTAACTGTCCCAATCTGGTGCAGGTCCCAGCCAACTCCAGGCTGGGTGGGGAACTCTCCCCATACAGGGAGCTCCTGGACCTAGCTCTGTGATCCAAGCAGGGGCTGGGAGATCTCTCCCTGCCCCCCGGAGCTTCCTGCTGCCAGGGTAGGCTCTGTTGGTGGAGCCCAGGTCAGGACAATGTCCCTCTGCCTTGGCAACAGGGAGCTCTTGGCCCTGACTCCCAATCATGGAGCCAGGGCCAGGAGTTCCCTGCTGCTGGGGCAGGGGGACATTGTCCCAGCCAGGCTCCACCAGTGGAGCCCACCCCAGAAGCAGGCAGCTCCTGGGGGCAGGGAGCAATCTCCTGCCCCTGCTACCTAGCTGACCGGGAGCAAATGTACTCCCGGTTGGCCATCTACACATGCCTTGCTGTGCAGTAACTACTCCGCAGTTAATTTGCTACCTGAAAATGTAGGTAGAGCAAATTACTGCGCAGTAAGCATCTGCACATGTAGACAGTGACACTTACTGCTCAGTAATTTGCTCTACTGCTCAGTAAAGCATCATATGCAGACACGCCCCATATCTGAAAAAGGAGACTTATGAATTTCCACGGTATTAATCTACAAAAAACTACAACATTATTTTAATGGTTGCAGCAAAGGAATGAACCAGGAGTAAAAAAATCAGGGACACATTGTGCCAGGCCCTGTACATACTAAAAGCAGGACAGTTTCTGCCCCAAAGTGTTTTCATTATAATAGACAAGGCAAATAAAATGTGGGAGCAAGTATTCTTATCCTATGTTATACATGAGGAAATAATATCTGGGTATCATTTTTTGTAAAGTGTAATCCTGTGCTAACAGGGGATGATATAATGACATACTGATGTTATACCATCTGTCATGCCTACCATTTGTAACTGTCTACGAGATGGCAGCACAGATGTTATCTGAGGGCTTTCAGGTGGCTTGGCAGCTCTGGCCCAGCCCTATGGTTGTTTAGCTGCACCTCAGCAACCTTCTATGTTTGAAGTCATGTAAGCAACACATTACCCTTCATTTCCTCTTTTTTTGAGGGTCCAAAATGCTTTTCTCTCTGTTCTTTCTTTTCAGCAACTGAAAAGGGGGCTTGCAAAGCAAAAGAGGTTGATTAGCAAACAAGTGGTAACAACCACACTCTTTGTCAATGCTTCCCTTCAGAATCAGCACAGATGAGACCTGTAACCCACACTCAGCAGTGGGCCATGTACTTCCTCTGTTCAAAGGAAACTGGTCCTGACCATCTGAGTCTGACAGCAGCTCAGATCCCAAATGAGCCCCACTTACATGACAACAACCATCTTGGCCCACATGTCAAGGGGAAACCAGGGACCTTCACAGCTAAAAGCCCCACTTCTGTAGCTAAGGCTTATAACATCTCATATCCTCTGCAGATCAGCCTGGAGGGGGACCTGAAACTCACTGGTGGGTTGCAAAAGTAGGAAACATTAAGCAAAATGATATACTAAGGGCTGAATTCTGGCCCCAAGAATCAGTGGGAGTTTTGTATTTGAATTTGGATTTGACCTTAACCAAATAAAATGTCCCATTTGTATCATTTCCTTAGCTGGGTTTAAGTTTTTAGGCAATGAAACAGCTGCATATGAGTTGTAGCTAAATACAGCTACACGTTTAGGTAAGCATGATAATAATGGGTTATGGAAATATAGTGACCACAACTCAAAGCATAAGTCATAGCATATGAGAATACACATGTTTGGGGCTAGGTTTATGAGAAATGAAGACCTGAATGATGCTGTGCTAGCGAGTCATGGACTTTATGTTTTCTTAGTGCCAGGAGTGATTTATTTCTTGTAAACAGTTTTGCTCAAGTAGGGCATCCAATTACTACAAACCTTGTTTGGTATAAAAACTAACTGCATAGAAAAATATTGCCTTAGCAAGGTTTAACTGGTTGTCAGCCCAAACATGTGGCCTGATGTGAATTCCACCACTCGAAATACCCTCTAGACGCTCAGCAGCATCTTAATGTCAAGAGAAGATTATAGTCATCACTCCCATTGAGCCATGACTCAGATGTAGTGTATGGAAAGAGGACATTTCCAGCAAAAGCATGATATGGAAACTAAACACTGAAGTGCTGGAAATCTTCGCTTAGGTAGAAAAAAGAAACGTGAAAGACTAGCTCTTTAGAAGTGGAAGTTCTACTGCTGCTGGGAATGTTATGAAAATACACTTTACATGCATGGTTCCTCATACATAACTGTATTTCACAGCATTTTTCATCACCCACCTTTTGCCCTGCCTTTTTAATTCATAAAAGATGCAAAGGAAAGTACATCTCAACCAAAATAAGAGCAAAGCATTTGGAAGGTGACATTTTTGAAAAGTAGAAACTTTGATAACTTTAAAGCATAATGTGGTTTTGCTTGCATTGCATAAAAGCAGGCTATTAACATACCTTAGATACTTTGGGAGGTATGGAAATGTTTAAAAAACATGGAATGAAGAGATTGGCTCTAGTGAAATTTACATTAAAAAAAACCCCAGAAAGACGCTAAATATTCATAGTTTCCATTTTTAATCTTTTCTCCCCATAGATTTCTTGACATGTTCATAATTCTCAGTTATGTTTGTGATATGTCCAGCATTCTGATGGTAAGTGCATATTTCTAGTGTATATCCAGAGGGGCTATTTTAAAAATAATTTTTCTGTTTAGAGTTCTGATCCTGCACATACTTACGCACAAAAGTAACTCTAAGGCTATTAGAGCTATACACATGCCAGGAATAGGAAAAAAAAATGTTTGCAAGAAGATGTGCTAGTGAGACCAATTCAGATTAGAATAGAAAGTGGAAAAGGGGAACATTATTGCTAATGTTTACCTGTTAGTTTATTTGCGTGCACAGCCCCAGAAGTGTGCATGGTGGTCTATTTACCAATACGATCTGGCTTCTACTCCAAAGAAGGTCATTAGAACAGTATAGTAGAAGGCATTGTGAAAGACTCCCACTTGCCAGTGATTGACCAGTCACTATTGAAATTACAGGTGTAGTGTTTCAGTGCTTGCCCACCACGCCTTTGATGATTGGGGAAAAAAAAACTAGGAAAGAGAAACATGACTTGGGAGGTGGAACGTTCAGTTCACTTAATACTTGAGTACTGACTGCAGGCCTGTTCACGGGGCTCCACCACCCCTACACCCTACCCTTACCACACCAATGAGCCAGTCTAACCTGCTGATCTCAACCGGCTCTGCCTTTGTGAAAAATGTATTAAGGAGGCTGACCACACCATGCTGCCCATTATTTATCACTGGACATCTCTGCAAGGACCTGGCTTCATCGCAAGCATTAATTCCCCAATTTACTCCTGATCAAGTCCAGACACAACTTACTCAGTCCTTCACACAAGACATTCTAATCATCTGGCCCTGCATGGAATTCACTTGTGCCTATCTGTCCCTTTATGGGTATGACAACAGATTCTCCTACCTCGTTTCCACAATTTGCTGGTGGCTTGCCAGAACCTCAGATACTTTCCTCACACTCCCAGGGTCCTGTCTGATTATGTGCCAACAACTTGTCCATTATCTTAATGCTGTTGCAGTTTCTAGTCCCCTGGCCATAGAAGTTCACAGTCTATCCTTGGTTGCGATCAATTATTGTTGTTCAGAAGGACTTCCCCCTGCCTTCATGCTATTTCCCTCATTAAGTAGGAACACCATCCTGTTTGTGGGTCCCAAGTACACTGATCCCACTCCTTTTGTTCCCTCAGGGAACAAAACCTAATTTCGTGACCTAATTACACAAGACTCACCGGTGATTGTGCTTGTCTCACCCCTGAATGGAGGACTCCTGCATTGTCTTGTCTCCTGAGGTACATATATTCCTTCCACCAACTGCTGGACTGATGCTCAGTCCTCACACCAGTCAAACCAACTAATCCACTCCACCTCCACATAGTCTGCGTGAGCCTCCACTCTTCTGTGCATCCCCTCTCTGGGTGAACTGACCCTCTGGGCCAACTTGGGTTTTGTCCCAGGAGCAATAAGGAACCAGCATTGCTCCCTGTGTTTCCTTGCTGCTAGCAGCACAAGGTGTAATCAAGCCACCTGGACCTTGACAGCATGTGCAGTCTCATTCTTTTAATTTGCTTTTTACATACAGTTAAGCTTTCCTCCCTCCTATGAATGTCAAGGGAAACTCTCTGTGTTATAACAGGCACCAGGGTATGTGCCTTGTTACAGCCATGATCACTGAGAATTGCTTAATGAAAAAAAATCTTCCTATCTATGGCAGTTTCTTGCTAATCGGTAGCCAAGTTAAGTCCTCAGACATATATCACTTCCCTTATTTTCAGCTGAAGGTATTTATTTTACCAAGTGTAACTTTCTCTGTTCTCACATATATGTCCAATGCTGTTATGCTACTGAGATATCAGTTTCAATTATATGTTGTAACCAATCCATTCCACAAGCTAACTAGACAGTGTGTAATGAGAGATTTTCTTTCATCAGTTTTATATTTCTTGGCTTTCCATTGTTCTCACTACTCCTTTATTCTTCCATTGCCAAGGAGAGTAAATTGAATTTGTTTCACCTTCTTACACAAATAGCTTTGTACAGAATGATAGCCATGAAAAGCAAGGGGACGCCGAATTCTCCATTGCTCTGACTATGAAGTAAAAATATGACAAAACAAGATGAAATGACCTGAGGAACTGTAACTGGTTTGCCTAGGGAATAGCTTCACATATGGTCACCTATTCAAATCAAACCATGGTTGGCAGGATTCGAATTCATTGCCCACTGACATTTTGGTGGGCTTTCTTCAATGGAGTTGTCGCCGCCGAGAGCCGCGGCGCGGGGTTCGGGGCCTTAGGAGCCCTGGTCGGCAGGCGGGTACTTGTGACGCTTGGGGTGGAATCAGGTGTTCACGCGTTTGGATTGAACAAAAAGGTTGTTTACTTACACTGCTCGTACAGTGCAGGCAGAAGCTTGCTTTGATTACGGTTGTAAACAAAACTTGGGTCGGGCAGAAATTACAAAGTTCATTTGGTCAGTCTGCAAATGTGTTCGGGGTGTTCGGGGTATTCGGGCCGGCAGTCGTCTTACGTCTCGGGTGGGGGTGTGCTAGGCCCCCTTGGGTCGGTGACGGGGAGTCCTTAGTGGTTGATCAGGCCGCTAAGTTCGCTCTGAAACACGCGCGGAGTTTGCTGGGTTCCACAGTGTACTCAGAGTTCTCCACGAGGTGTGTGTGGAGTTCTCCAACTTGGGCGGAAACTGCTCAAGCTTTTTATATGGCTAGCAAGCCAATCGCTAGCCGCCACGTGTGCATAATTTCATGCAAGCCAATAATGGGGCTCGAATTAGAATACAAATGGCGGGAACTCTTTGCACCGAGCATTTCTTAGATGCAAAAGAAATGCACCGTGCAAAGAAGCTGCAAATTGGCAGGAACTTTTTCTAGGTCATTAATATATAGTCACTGGGCTCTGGAGTTTTCCCCTCATGACCTAATTACATGACCTACTTACAGAATGATTGACAGACTGCCTTCTGTATCAAACTATGGAATCCTCCACTGTACTATAGGCATATGAACAATGGGTTCTGACAGGAGTATGTGAAATAATTCACCATCTTGGTCCAGGTCTTAGTACAGAGTAGTCTGATTCCAAATACCCATGAAATGGTCTGAAATCAGAATCTGGGTCTGAATTTCATAGTTGGGAACACAATTTATGGACACCCAGTCTTGAACAGAGGAGATAAATGTTCTGGGTCAAGACACTACTTATTGTGATGGTAGTCATAGGAGACCCACTATAACAGCTGTTGCACAACAGTACAGAAGGACAATGCCAGTCCCCTAGAGTTTACAATCCAAGTATAAGACAGGAGACAACACAGTGATACTGCCAGATGGGAGACTAAAAGGAAATAATGAGGCAATATTGGCTATCAGTAGAAACGACAAGGGCTCTTTTGGATTTGCTCTGCCGTATTTCTGAGAAGAATCAGTCCTACAGTTTCTACATCACAAAAGGCACAGTTCCCACTGGCACCAGTCCGAATCTTTCCAGACAAGGTCATAAATAATGGACCAGACCCTTTGGTCAAAAAGAGTCCTTTCTGAAACAGCGCCCAAGACATCTTCTGCAAAGGCAACGTGGTGTGGTTGGTCCTGTTATTGCTTGTGCTGTGGTTAAGGAGAGGACTTCAGTCTATACGGCTGGCAGCCGGGCACCTTTCCTGAACACTAAATGCACTTTAAAAAATAAATATTGCCTGACTGATCTGTGTACTTGGCCTTGATGAAGTCATTAATGTGGTTTCCAGCAAACTGTTCATAAAATTCATGGCTGCACTTAATTGCTACCATGTTATTCCTCTTCACATGTTCTTATATTAATAAAAAAAAAATGTCTAAAGCCATAACAAACCATATACAGAACAGGAATGTTGAGCTAGAGCAGGCTGATCATATCACCACAGATATGCAGGCCAATTTGTCAAACGGAGAACTACGTATCACTTAACACAATGAACAACTCTTTACCCAACCATGTAGTCTGACCCAAATGTAATTAGTAAATGTATAGCACTGTGTGTCGCAGGCACCGGGGGAGATAAAAGGTATACACTCACTGTAAGAACTGTGCCATTTCTTTGGATAGGGTTTTGCTGCTGAAGCTCTTATCCCCAGGTCTGCAATATCAGACAACATGTCAATAATGTTGTGGAAAGGCGGGGCTGTCCATTGAGCACTGGAGATGCAGCTTCTCTTCCACTGACTTGCTGTGTGACATTTCTGGGCCTCCTTCTATGCAGAAGGTCAGCACAATGCCTCTGCCTTACTTAACTCCTACTTATTTGGGGACTATCTCTTGGGCCTCTGAACAGGGGTGAATATCATACCTGTCTTCCCCTATCTGATAAACATAGTTAGAAATACTTTTCAGCAGTATCTCACAGGGTGTGGTGAGGGTTACTTAGCTGATGATTAAGTGCCATAAGGTCTTTTGATGGAAAGTGCTGTGTAAGAGACAGTAATGTTAGGGTATGTCTGCGTAGCTGTCTCCTCCTGACAGCTTGGAGCCCAGCACAGGCTAATTTTACCCTGCTTCTCATTTATAGAAAGCTCCAGTATCTCTATATGGGAGTTTACAGCATAAATATGCCTTCTGTGTTCATATTGCAGCAAAAGCTGGCTGTTTGCTGTTCATACACCCTGGGCTTTACTCACTCACAATTTAATCAATCTGGGTGATCAGTGACTCTCTGTAATAACCACAGTATTTAAAGATGTTATAGAATCATAGAAAATTAGGGTTAGAAAGGACCTCAGGAGGTCACATCTAGTCCAACCCCCTGCTCAAAGCAGCACCAGCCCCAACTAGATCATCCCAGCCCAAGGCTTTGTCTAACCAGGTCTTACAAACCTCCAAGGATGGAGCTTCCACCACCTCTCTGGGTAACCCGTTCCAGTGCTTCACCACCCTCCTGGTAAGAGAGCTTTTCCTAATATGTAACCTAAACTTCCCTTGCTGCAGCCTGAGACCATTGCTCCTTGTTCTGTCGTCTGTCACCGCTGAGAACAGTTTAGCTCCATTTTTTTTGTAACCACTCAAGTAGTTGAAAGCTGCTATTCAATCCCTCTGTCTTCTCTTCTCCAGACTAAGTAATCCCAGTTCCCTCAGCCTCTCCTCAGAAGTCATGGGCCCCAGCCCCCTAACCATTTTCATTGCCCTCCACTAAACTCTCTTCAATTTGTCTCCAATATGTCTAGAAATATCACCTGTCCTTGATTCTGCTCATGCAATCAAGGCTAGAAGACTAAAAATCCATCTGCAAGGATATACCAGCTTGCTAAAGCAAATAGCATCTGAAGCAAAAGGTTGTAATTCATTGCACATGACATACACTGTTAGGCCTTCAGAAAAACAAAAACTGAGATAAGAAGATAATGCACATCTTGCAAACATAGGATCAGTGTGGACTAAGGTGCCCATGGCAGCATATGGTGACCGAGTGGTTGCAATATCTTCATTTGCCCTTAGAGCTGTGAGATCAAGGGTTACCTCCAGTTGCCATGTCTATAAATAAGTACATGGTCTGCATGCTGCAAGTGGAAGTGTCAAATGGCTGGATGTGATACTAGGCATATCATTAATTTGCATGCTGTTGGCTAAAGGAACTGCTCCTTTATGCTGTGCCATAATCACAGTAGCCTAGATTATTCCAATAGACCTGCGGAGGAGCTTTGGTTTAACAATTTGTTGGAGTCTGTCTCATCTCACATGACAGTCATCAGTACCAATAGAGGTGGCATCATCTGCTGTGCTGAACTGACTAGCTCAACAAGTCAGCAGCCAAAATAACTAAACAAGATATACCTCTCTGGAATCAAAGGTCCTTTGCATTTAAGAAAGAGTAGGAAAGAGAATATGAAAGTCAAGGAGAAAGAAGAATTACAGTAATATATAGAGCATGCTGCTACCTTGTGAAGGGCCTTCAGTCTCTGAAACGTTTGAATGGGGTGAGTCGGAGCATGTAACATGGTTTAAAACACAACTGGTTCACTCCCTGCAAGTTACAGCCTTCTTTATAGATAGTTCCTGCATCTTCCTGGGTCTGCGGACAGACCTTTGCACTTTGTAGGTGTCATCGTCATCTGAAATTGATAGAACAACACGAAGCTTACGTCTGGCCTCATCTTTAATTCATACAAAGTCAGCTTACTGGAGGATGTAGTCAGATCCAGGTGTGAGGTCTACTTTTTTTGGTTTTGGTTTTTTTTTTTATTGTTTTTTCTGGCCGATCCCATTTAGCCACCTGACCATTTTCATAACCAATCACGTCCAGCCACAAAGTCACTTTGCAGGGTATAGAAACCCCCAATGATGGACATCTGGTTCATGGTATTATTTGCCCATGCTGTTCTCTAATGTCTCTGGTCATCATCTCCGGTTCCATTTCCCTTAATTCTGGTTTGTGTCTGTTAGTCTGTTCCTTACCGACAGCTGTTCTTTGCTTGGCATGATCCATTTTGCCAACCATTAGAAGAAACTCTGACACCAAGCCTACCCATTACCCAAAACAGGATGCTTAGTTACACCTCAGATATGCCAGCATGTACACCGTTCAATCTACCTTGGTGGTTTCCCTTAAACATTTCTTTCAACATCCTTGCAGTCCCTCTGGATATCTTTGAGGGAGGATTTAGCACCTGAACGGCTGGGGAACTCTTCAGTTTTGCAGAAGTCTCTATCACTGAAATGGAAACATTTCTGGCTTAAAATGCAGGAGTCATTTAGCAGTGCATAGTGCTACACAACACTTTAGGACAATACAGCAAAAATATTGTTTCCAACAAGAAAATGCAGGCAAGCAGAACATCATTACCCAAAAGGAGCTTTAGCCAGAATATCAGAGATAACACCTCCATTTTAAAGGAATAAGTCTATCAAGTTTGTATCACCTCTCCCCTGAAGCTGACATTTACTATTTAGCACGCTGCTGCTACAAAAATCATAAGGGTTAAAAGTACCACACTGTGGGACGAATTCTCCAGAGAGAACGAGAGAGACTCCTTTTTCACAAATAACTTGTTTAATAAAAATAAAATTCCTCCTGCGTTTCTGACCCAGGACTGTAATCACTCCACCTTAACTCGCTTTGTCATACTCAGATCTATGAAGTAAGAGGAAATTATAGAAATTTATCATGTCTGGGTTCTCAGGATTGATTACGACTCGCTGCTTTTATCTTCCAAACAGTCACTAAATCTAATTGCCTTGTTGTAATGGATTAACCTCTGCGGTCCACAGTAGCATTTATATTGTGTTCAAAGAGAATGTCGCAGACTTTCTGCAGCAATGTATTTTCATAGCATACAGGCACTCCAAGGGCAAAATGCATCCCAGTACAGGTCTAAGGGTTTCACTGGTACATAAACCTCATGCTGACACCCTGCAAAAGGATGACTTTCACCCCTGGTGCATACTCCTTTTTTTTCACTTCAGTGGGCAGATGTAGATAGTCTCAAAGGCCTTTCTATAATATCACCAGTTCTAGCTAACCAAAGTGCTAGCAGATGTTGAAACCCCATTTCTAAGCCATGGAACTTGCCTTGTAATGTAAAGCACTCCCTTAGTTGAACTACAACTGCTTTTCTTCCCCTCTCTCTGTTGTTTGATATGTATTTTTATAGCACCTGCTGCCCTTAATCAACCCTGCTGTTACAACCTTGTTGTGCTGGTTGTGTACATACAGGGAACAAAAGTGTCCCCACTGCAAAGAGCTTACAAGCTAAGTATAAGAGAAGAGGCAACAGATGAATGGGGAAGTACAAGGAAACGATGAGTGTTGGCCAGCATGATAGACAAGAGTCGAAGTGCACCGTCGTTCTGAGTGTTGCCAAGTGTTTTGTAGCCATCAAGTTAAAGGTGAATTTTACTGAGGAACTTGGAAGCAGAACAACAAAGTGACTTAACAGAGATTTGCATGGGGGGGGGCAGGATGGGTCAAAACACCCAGGAAATGTGTTTAAAAGTTTAACAAATTTAACAAGTTTATGATGGAAGTTGGCATCATGGACCACTTGGAGACATAAGTCAACCTTTCATTTCTGAAGGAGAGGCTGTGAAAGGCCCTGAGAGGAGACAAGAAGCTTTTGTTAGAAGCACTCGAAAAAGGGGAAGCCAGTGAATGGGCACAAAGGGAAAGGGTGACATGGTGAAAGTGATGGGCTAGGAAAACTATCTTTGCAGGAGCAGTTCGGGTGGATCTGAAAGGGGCAGGACTGTACACGTCAAGGCCAAAGAAAAAGATTGGTGTAATTAGGATGTAAGATGATGGCTCTGAATGTGTAAAAAGTTTTAGATGTGTATATGGACAGAAAAGGCCTTATTTTAGAGAAACTTTGCAGGGAATATCTACAAGATTAAAACAGCCCTGGTGTGCAGGCCGAGGGAGAAACCTGAGTTGAAGATGATGCCCAGGTAATGAGTCAGAACAACAGGCAGCATGGTGGTGGTGGTGGTGGTGGTGGATGACATTGGGCACAAGGGAAATCTGGAAACGAGATGCAATGGTGCATTTGAGGAAAGCAGTAGGCAAGAAATGTGTTATCCATCTGTGGCGGGGGAGAAGGGAGAAAAAGATATAGATGATTCTGTCTTGGTGAGGGGGGATGACTAGATGACCTCTGGATAACTCTTTCCTAGTCTATTTTCTAGGAATTTTGTTGGTTTGTTTGGGGGGTGGAGGGGAAGACGGTTGATTTTTTGTTGTTGTTTGATAGCTGTAGAAAGGGAAGAGAGCAAGGAAATATAAGTCATGGGAAGAGAAAATGATTTTAACATTTTATCCATTCTCTCTTGGAAGAAATCTGCAGAATACTGAATAGAGAGGGAAGAGAAGACCGGAGAGGGAGTTTGAGGAATAAAGCAGAAGTAATAAAAAGATGTCTAGAATTGCAGGCATAAGAGTCAAGTAAGACAGGGAACAGAGTTGTGTTCAGCTAGAAACTGAGACTTTTTTTTACTAGGAAAATAGCAGACCTGAAGAGGGAGAGAATAAATACATAGAGGAGGAAGTCGGCCTGGATTGAGATTTCCATCAAACATAGAGCAAAAACAAGAGCAGAGGAAGCAGGTTTTGCAGATTACCGTATTGTTGATATGTGGACAGACTGGAAGTCATAAACGACCAAGTGACAGAACTTGAAGAGGGACTGATGGGCGATGCTGAAAGAAATCTGCGGATGGACAGTGAGGGAGAGAGGCAGAGAGAACTCGCGTCATCTAAGAGGGTATGTCTACAGAGTATAATGTAGTGTTGTGCAGTAGTATCCAAGCTAGGTTGAAACATGTTAAACTATCTTACATAAACCAATGTTAATGCAATGCTCTACTTGGGCTAATTTACTCTGACTCTCTAATTAGCTGGGGGAAGCACAGCATTAACGTGGCTATACTGCTTCTGGTCCCAAAGTAGGTTGTTTCAAGCTAGCTCAGGTCTCTCTACCCAGCATTGTTTTGTGCCATGTCAGTATATCTTTAATAACACTTTTAGATTGTCTGAACATTTATAGTTAACATTTATAGTTAATATATACCGTTGTTAATAAAGGAGTAAAGAAGTTCATACAAATTGGTGGAGCTGGTAGAAATCATTTTAGTAAAACTCTTATACCGTCCAGTTTTTCAGATGCAATTTTTTTGTGAAAAATTGCCAGCATTATGGATGTTGTTGTTCACAATATAGTTTAATCAAGATTATTATAGCAATTATTGCAAACATTAGAAAAAGTCTTCTACATTTTCCACTTAATAAAAATATAATGTTTTAAATATTTCAAAAAATAGATTTAAATATTTCATTAAAATATCTTCATTCTTTGGGCCAGCTTGACAAATGGAGTTACAGCTGTGCCAATGAGTTTAGACTCCATTTTGACTGACCAACACGAACGTATTCGTACCCACTTAGCTACATATGGCATCTTCTCCCTTACACACCACTTTTGACTTCAGGCCATAGAGTCTAAGGAAGATGTACCTTTACTTTTCTTGTTACCCTTTTCTTGTAAACTCTGCCCATGTTAACTGTATCAGCTCAGGTTCATTGAATCAGATTCAGGCATTGTGCAAAGGATGCATATTATCCGCCAGTAAGAGAATACGAGATTTAGGTTATAAATAAAAGTAACAACTGCATCAATATTGATACAACCCCATGATTCAGTAATAATGAAAGTATAGCAAAACCGCTGCAACTTGAACCCTATTCCATTCAGGATCAAAGTTAGGACAGTTTGGCCAACTTGTATCACTACAGGAGCATGCAGACATAACCAAACATAGATGCTGATGCAGCTCCTGAGCAATAGCTCCCCCTCTCCTTTTAAAGGGGTTAATAGGTATGTCTGTGCATCCCCTTAGTCTGATTGCATCTAAGAGAGAGGGGGTCAGCTAGAATTTCGGCTCACAGCTCTTCAAAGCCAGCAGAGCTATGCTGATTTACAGCAGATGAGGATCTGGCCAACTGAGTCTAGGCTGGTATAAGTTACATGATGAAGGGAGCAGGGAAGGGTGTAGGATTTGCAAGTTTAAACTCACCTCTGAACTGGGTCCAGAATTTTTCTGGAAGAGATAGGAGACTGGATCGCCTATCAGCAAGGCATCTGGCCCATCCTCAGCTCGAATGCTTTTTCCCATTGTAGCCAAGAGTCACGAGGATTTGCACAAGGAGTCTGGGATTCCTCTGTCTGAGGATACATTATTACTGTGGGTATAACCATGACATCTCTGCAGTCAACAAAGCTTTCTTATCTGGGACAAGCTTAACTGTACTATTCAGAATC
>NW_005842296.1:1088199-1096097 GCF_000455745.1 Alligator sinensis | reverse complement strand
TCAGCAGGATGCTAGCTGATACAGGGAAAGAAAACAACATTTTTTTTTTAAATTCGGGGCTGATGCAGTGAACTGCTGCTTGGGTTAACTGATTCATTGCCTTTTAAGGGACCTTGTTAACCAATATAGACCTCAAAAGACCTTTTTATTTTCCTTTTGGGAATGCAAATCTGGTGCTGCAGTCCTCGTACATTTTTTTATCATGTCTAAACTAAGTCTGGATGTTCTCATTACGCATGTAAACATCTTATTGTCTTTCTGAATACTACCAGACTCTTGCTGCAAAACTATCTGGTGGCAATGATTCCTGCCAGTTAATTATTTATTGTTTCAAGTGTTTTTTCCCCCTCTCCTTCCCCCCCCCACCCAAGAAAATCTGAGCAGTTTGGGACATTTGCTTTTGTTTTAAATACCATGTGATATCAGTCTTGCTGCTTCCCTTTACCAGCCCCGAAGACATACAACTCTGCTGAATTATGTAGTGCATAGGAAGTCTCCAGTGCTTTACAGAGATGAAGGCATTCTTGTCTTTAGGAAGGTGCTGATTATTCAAGTCTCCGGCACTTCTACCAGCTATTGGTTTGTGGGGACTTGGCCCCACTTGGAAAGAAGCCATGGCATTGTTCAGAGGCTGTGTGCGCGCTTCTTTATATCAGGGTTGGATAAGTTTGGGGGCAAAAAGAGAAACAACCAAATACGGAGGTTCAAAACAAACTTGGCAGAGGAAGTGTCTGCCCATGGCCAAACATCTGAAGAAGTCCCACTTGCTGGCAATAAAATAGGAGGATTTAAAAAACAAACCAAACAGTAGGGTAGTGTACGGTGTGGAACCAACATGACAAACACTATTTAGGTTTTGTACCAAAAAGCTTAACCTTCAGCAGTCTGTGGGTTTGAGCTGTACTAAAAGGCAATTAGAATTATAGAATTTTTTTTCGCTTCTCAGCATGGTTTTTTCCCATGCCCAGTACACAATAACAAGGGCACATGCCAAAGCTGCTGTTGCTTCTCCAAAGCAATGAATCAGGAGAAGCAGTGGTGGTCTGGCCTGAACGCTTTGCATTTCTTTTAGTAAGTTTGAAGTCTGTTGTTTTATTAGAAGCCAGATGGAAAATAATAACTGTTGTGTAAAAGATAAATGGATAAGAACCTTTTGTGTGAACCATCTGAGGTCAGGGCACAGTGGCAGAGGAGTGTGTCTCTTACTGTGGCTCCAAAAGCATAATTTCAAGCCTCATGCTGGAGTTATGCTAAACTCTTCCTCCATTTGACTTTGCTGTAAAAAGGGACCTGACTATTGAGGCTGGGGGATCAAACATAGCCAGGAGTTAATCCAGCTGCATCATTCCTGTTGTTGGCTGTAGAAACTACTATGCCTTCACCACACTAGCCCACTTGACTGTTTGGTTTGACTGGCTTTTTAAGATGGGGAGTAACTTTTATTATTCATATCTGCACCAGACCTGGAACAGAAATGGTTACAAAGAGCATGCGGGGAAATTTTTTTCTTTCAGTGATCTGAGACCAATACCAGTCTCTGGTTCCCAGGGAGCAACTCCATCTCAAGGATTGAATCATCGAGAAGCAAGGCTGGAAGGGACCTGAAGAGATCATCTAGTCCGTCTTCCCCCGCTAGGTTGGCTCCATCTGAGATCAAGGCAGGCACCAAGTTTATCTTGTTGCCATTATGGTTCCCTCTACACAATACCAGTATGACAAGTGGTTTCACACAAAGAAAAAGAAACTTGAACGACTATGTGTGATTTTGTTAATTGGTGTCATCTGCCATAACAGTAATATCTATATACACCTAGTGAATACATTTTATTTGAGAGATTCATCCACAACAAATTTCCACTTCGAATTTCACCTTTCCTCTGCTTATGGAATATCCCCCAATTTACTTAAACTAGTTTTGATGAGATGCATTTTCCTAAAGGCATAGATTGATCTAGATCAGAAAAATCTAAAAGTCTGGTTATTATTTCAGTCAAGTTCAAAGGAAGCTTCCTATTTTGGATGGTGCCAAAGATTATGTGATAATTGTGATAGATACTGTAGAGACTGGATGCAGGAAGCATGATCAATTTATATACAAGAGAGAGAACTTTACCTGATACCTGAAATTTCAATTTCTTTCTTCAGCTTTTTAATTAATTCAGTAAATCATGCGGTATTGTTTGTAATCTCTCGCTGGAGGTGTGAATTTCTTTTATTTTATAGGGTAGGAGTTGAAGAAGCTATTTGGGACTTCACCTCTTTCAATGTGAGGTAGCCAATATGCAAATTTAGGAGACTTTAGAACACATTGAGCTTTTCCATAGCAAACAACAGTCCTGATATATCAAAAAATAAGCTACTGTGTAAGGTTTATTGTCTGGTTACAAAAGAAAAATAGGCAAATACTGCATAGCAAACAATTATACTTGATAATTTCCGTCTCTCTTTTTTCCCCTTTTTGTATAATGTCCATGTATAGATCACAACTTTCTTGAATCTATTCAGCGGGGGCTGTGCCAGAGTCCTCCCTGTGGTGTGGACCCCTGATCTGCCTGCCAGGTGACAGGAGCTGGGTGCTCCCACCTGGGGCCAGCAGCAGCACCGATCTTCCTGGCGCTGGGTGTAGGCTGTGCCCTGCACTGGTCTGTGATCTGACAGGCAGATCGGGGGCGCGCACCCCTGGGAGGACTCAGGCACAGCCCCTGCACACCTCCTTGGGGTGCGGGCGAGGACCCAATCTGTCTGCTGAATGAGATGAGCCGGGTGCTGCTGCCTGGGACCAGCAACAGCCCCGATCTTCCTGGTGCCAGTCCCAGGTGGCAGCACTCGGCTTCTCTCATCTGGCAGGCAGATCAGGGGCTCACACCCCTGGGACGACTCCTTCACAGCCCCTGAAGCACTCCCAGAGCCCCCAATCTGCCTGCCTGCTGCATTTTATGTTTCCCCATAATAACCTATGCAGAAAACATTGAAACAGAGCCGAAACAGCAAAACAGTTTTGACGAAACAAAACAGAACAGTGCGTTCAAAACAAAACGAAACTTGAAACAGAACACTGTTCTGTCGAATCGTTGAAACGGAAGTCGAATCAGAACAGTGCTGTTTCACACAGCCCTAATTTGCATAGATCAGCTGCTTTACTGCGGCTTTTTTTGTGATTTTATCTAATAGTTGATTGACTTATCTTTAGATAAAGCCTCCAAAAAGCCCCACTGAAGAACCCTGATGCTCTGTACCAGGGGCCATGCACTGCTGGACCTGCAACTTCTGCCACAGCCTGGAGGGCTACCTGTGGCTGCACTATGCATCCCTGCCCCCTGCAGCCAAGCAGGACGTCATCACCAGCATCAATGCATTCTTCAGTGAGTGAGAGGCCTGTGCCCACCTAGCTGCAGGGCTACTTAATAAGTTTTGCACTTTCTTCTGCCACCCAGAATGCCTCCCTGTATGCTGCAGGAACCTGGGGGACAAGGGAATGCAGCTGGGCAGGGCTAGGTGGGGAAGAGGGGCAGGGGCAGGGGCCAGGGTGAGCCAGCCCCCCCCCAGTGCGGGGCTTACCAAATGGTCAGAGATGGCATGGCTGGCATGACAGGCTGCTGCCACCCTGAGGGACCCTGTCCCATTGACATGTCACCGCAGGTGCCAGGCTGGGGCAGGGGCTCAGGCCTGAGCTGCTTTACACAACATGGCTGTGACCTGGGTCCCAGGGCATGAGGAACTCTATCAATTGCCGCATACAGGACATGGACTTCCAGGCAGGCCCCGACTGACATTTGTGGTCAGTGATGATGACCCACTGTCCCCACAAGGCCTCAACCTCAACTGCTGCACTGACCAGTCATGCCCGCACTGCCACATCCAGCCTGATAGCCCCTCATACACATGGGCGTTGGAGTGCCCACCCCATGTGAACTGGTGTTGCACCTTCGCCTCACCCTACAGTACCATGAGGTCACCAGTCTTCTCCTGTGACCAGTTGGGGTCCTGAGTGGTGGCCATGGGCATAGGTGATGACAAGGCTATCAGGGCTCCTGTGCCAGCTCTCCAGGTCTCCATGCAGCTGTCTCTGTGCTGCTGACCCTAACCCAGCTGCCTGCAGTCCCCAGTGCAGGGACATGGCGCAGGACTGGCAGGTGCAGGGCAAGGCAATACCCCACAGCAAGCTCCAGGCAGGCTGCTTGCAGGTGGGCTATGGGAAGCTGGAGCTGGCCTCAGTGGCCATGAGCTGACTGCAGCTGGGCTTAGGTGCTGTGTGGCACTGCGGTGCTAGGTAGTGGCACCGAGGTGCATGCAGGCTGGTGCAGCTAGCCTGTGGCCTGCCCAGGCGGGCACAAGGGCCTCAAGTGGCCTTAGGCTGCCTGCACATGTGGCCCAGGGCTCAAAATGCCTGCAGGCTTTTAAGGGCCTGATGCTGGGGCTGCCCTAGAGGTGATCCAGCCCCAGAGCCCTGGGGCTAGCCTGAGGCTGGCCCCTCTGGTGGCAGGGCTGACTGGGAGCAAATCTGCTCCTGGTTGATGTCTACACATGTCTTTACTGCACAGTAACTACTCAGAAGTAAATTTTCTACTTGCATTTTCACATACCAAATTTACTTGCAAGTAGCATCACTTACTGCACAGTAAGCTTGCACATGTGTAGACACACGTGCTTACTGGGCAGTAAACAACACTACTATGCAGTAAAGCATCTCATGTAGATGCACCCTATGACTCTGCTTCTCCTAAACTCATGCCTGTGAGCTTACATTTTGTTGGCTGACATTTGATTCAACAAAGTACTTATGTACATTCGATGGGACTAAAGCACTGAACATTAAGCTTAATTTTCAGAGAAAGGGCACCATTAGTTCCCTCTTTCAGCAATACAAATTGTGATTGGCTTTTAAGTACTTCCAAAAATCCACTTACTTTAGTGCCTATTCAGAGTTTTAGTGACCTACTAGTTGACAATTAAGTTTAAAAATTATGTCCATAATCTATAATGTGTAGTATGCAGCCTCCTTTGTGACAGAGGGTGTGAAACAGAGAATGCATTGCTTGCCAGGAGGAGAAGGAATTGGAGATGTGGAAGATAGGATGTAGGAAACATGGCAATAGGCTAGGATGTCTTTGCACTGACTTGAAGATGCTTCTGGCATAAACAGGATGTTAATTTTTATTTTTCAGTTTCTCTCTTGAGTTTGCTCATTTGACAATATTAAATGATTTTATTCATCGCATCTTGAGTTTTGACTGTGTATATGGTAAAGGAGGACGAGTCACTGGCAGAGTATTTGATGAGAAATTGAATTTTGACTTCAGGGAAGGTAGAAAAAGGAATAAAGATCATAGTCCAATACTGATGAAGGGGTTGGCCTTGCAGAAATGCAAGGAACTTGGTGCAGACTGGAGCTGGCATCAGAAAGCTGAGTGACCTACTGGACTCGCTCTCTTCATCTACTGGAATTTGGGATGAACTGGCAATATGGGGAAGGACATCTTTCATTGTTACGGCCTCTACCATAATTCTTGTGTATGTATGCTGGGGTCAGCTCTTCCACTGGTATAAAGCTGCATGAGATTACAGTTGTTTACATCAGTGGAGGATCTAACTTCACCTCCCCAAAGCTGTAAATTCAGAGCTTTTCACCAATATGAGAAGTCACAAAGGCAGTTTTTAAACCAAAGCCGGGAGAAGTTAATGTACCCTGGAATTTGAGAGGATTTTGTTCCTGTTGGTTTAAAAGATTTTGGATAGATTAAAAGGACTGCTTTGAATAATGAAATGGAGTGGAAGGGTTTCATTTTTGCCCTGTATCCTGTCTGTACTGTGATATTAATAAATGTAGCATGAGTCAAAAAAAAAAAAAAATTGGGCTGCTAGAAATAATGATGAAAGTATTTAGAAAAATAGCTCTATTTTGGAAATGAAACAAAAGCTTCAAGTGTCTGCTGACGAGTAAATTACATTTAATCCTGAAAAACTGTCTATGAAATCTCAAGAATTTTTAGAAATGTATTGATTCCTTATGGCAAGTGAGTTATATAAACTTATGAACATCAGTGTAATTAGACATCAGAGCACTGCACTGAGCATCCTGAGGAAGATGTCCCAACTGCAGCAGAGCTCTGTGTGTGTATGCGTGTGCGTGTATTTGTGTTATTTCCTAAACGTTTCACTCCAACATGCAAATTCCTTGGCTCTCAAAGCTGCTCTCCACAGATGGTGAACTTTAGTCAGCAAAGTAAGTGGAACGTGTCACTTCAAACTTTTCCTTTTATCTTTCACCTTTCCCTGCTGTTTCCTTTCCACCCTTTCTGCCAGCCACTCTACTGAGAAACCTGGGCACAAGTATAGAGCAGTCTTCTGAAATGGCCTAACTAGCAGAACTGCTGTGAAGGAAGCCTAAATTCAAAGGCTTCACATGGGAGAATGGAAAGATCTTCATTTTGCCTTTGGCAGTGCTTTTAGGCTGGGAAACAGCGGTTAGCTCTATATGCTACAGCCGGGGAAGGAGGTCTGCAGAGGCAAAAGAAGTTATTGGCCTCTTCCAATAGCAGTTGACACTATCGGCACCCTTTCCCCACATTTAGCACACCGCATGCTGGCTTTAAGACAATTTGTCATGAACCAACAATGCCAGTCAACTCTTTGTATTTTCCATGTTATTTTGCAGTTGTCCAGGGTGAATATTCCTACTGCTCTGGTGGTACATTCAAGCTCCTCTTCTCTTCTCTCATGCTCCCGACTTGATCATCCTGGTGTCACAACCCAAAGTTGTGGGTTTTTTGTTTGAGTGTGCTTCGGCATCGCTAAATCATGTTCCCGCCAAATTGCAGCTCTTTTGCACGGTGGAGTGTTCTGTTGTAACGGAGAACCCGCGTGCAGGAGCTTTTCCCGCCAGTTCTGTAGCTTTCTTTGCATAGTGCATTTCTTTTGCATTATGGTGATGCACGATGCAAAGGAGTTCCTGCCATTTGTATTTAGATTCGTGCCACATTATTGGCCGGTTCTAAATGTAGGCACACATGGCGGCTAGCTATTGGCTTGCTAGCCGTACAAAAGGCTTGGGTAGTTTCCGCCCAAGTCGGAGAGAGAGAAAGCACGTGGAGTTCGGGAAAGGAGCGTGAGGATCTCTAAGCGCTGCTGATCCATACGAACCCAGCTTTTTCCTTAAGAGGGCAACAGAGGTTTAATTTGTCGAACCCACGGAGCTTCAACAACTATTTACCGTACCCTCGGAGCCTTAACGACTCCGAGGCAACTAACCTCTAGCCTCTCCCCGTCGCCGATCGCAGCCCAGACGTATCCCTGTCCTAAGGACCCCATTGTCAAACCCACGGAGTCTTAACAGCTCCGGGGGACCTGGGAACCGAGTAACACTCACTGAGATACAGCCAGCCTACACCGCGACCACCTTGGGTGTAAGTAAATAATCTTTTCAATCAACCATTACGCCTCCGTGACTGATTCTAGCTCGAGCGTACCAAACCGCGCCGCGGTTTTTCTCCAGCCCCGTGTACCCGGGCTGCCGGCCACAGCCTGTGTGCACAAAGACGGGCCCGGCTCACCCCCGGCTCACACATGGTGACCCAGATGGGATCGAGAGAGAACTTGCACATGGCGATCCAGGTGGGATCGGGAGAGGGCCCGCACACCTGGTTGCTTCTTTGATGAGTGCCATTAGTGTGTGTGGCATTTTACAACATGGACATTGCCCATTACAGGTAAGGGTACCAGAATCTAGCACTTAGCTGCAATAGTCCAAGGGAAGGAAGGATTGGGGAGTTATGTTAATCATTCTGGAGAAAACTTCCAGGGGTGGAATTTTTCCTTTGGAAATGTGGCTCGTCCTATGTTGGAAACCAAAGGTGTGCTCTCCTTTCTAATCCAGAGTATACTTACTTCCTTACCTTAAT
>NW_005842296.1:1072028-1088168 GCF_000455745.1 Alligator sinensis | reverse complement strand
CCCTACAGCTCAGATTAAATTAAAACATTATCCACATTGCAAAGAGCCCGATCATATAAACTCTTATTGCCATGTCCCTGAATTCAGTGAACTTTCATGGGGGTAAGCATTACCCCATAAATACGTGTTTGCAAGAATGAGCTCAGAGCTTGTCCACCTGTTCTGCTTTGCCATGTCATGTACAGTTTGGCAGTGATCTAGATAGCCACTTTGAAGATTTGTATGACCAAACCCTAACAAGGCACAGTGTTGGGCAAAACTTCACTTCATTTTTCTGGATGTCCATTCTGTAGATGTGCCTCTTTTATATTTGTTTCCTGGGAAGGTTGAATTTGGTATGCAAACCAGAGTCTGGGCCACTGAAAAAACAGCAACCATGTTTATACTGTGCTAAATTCTTCTGGTCTTATCTGAAACTGCATGAACCTACCAAGGAGCATTTCTGTTTTGCCCAGCACTACCATTTTCAAAACTTGGAAGCAAAATATCAAATTAGAAGCATTACATTATCAGAAAAACTTCTTGTTGGCTACTTTCTCACTCTACAAAACTTCCTGAAAATGTTGATTTTGTACATGGTCATTTCATTCATCCACCTTCTCTTGGAATTAACCCATATTGATGGTTTGAATCTATCATACTAGCAGGTATTCCAGCTTTGGCATTAGCTATTGCCTCCCCTTACTTTTTACACTGGCAACCAAAATATTTTTTCCAATCCTCATACTTAAAAATGGCTGAACCAGTTACTGTTGAAACTGTAAAAAGCAATTCAGTCTGCGAATTCAAGTCTGACAACATTATAAGCAACTGATCTTATGGCAGAAGGCATCAGGCATCCTCACCTATGAGGAGCAGAGCTACTAAATTTAATATTTTCCAAAAATAATAATATTGATTTCAAATCCTGCTTTCATGGAATGAAAAGGAGATCAGGCAAAGCACGATCTTTTCAGGGTACGCTGCAAAATCTTCCTACTGCCAGTGTCTTTCTGTCCCAGCATGAATGATACTCATAACATCAACATCTCTTCCCACCCGACCCCACATTTCCCTTCCCCAATCAAAACCAGAAGAAATTCAGATTCTAGGAAAACAAAAAAGCTAGTGAACAAATAAATCAATGCCCCCAAAACCAAAATAATTACCCTAACCCGAGCAGGGATGTTATACTGCCAAAAGGAGAAGAGGAAAACAAGTCTCTAAAGGCCAAGAGAGACCTCACTGTTTTACATAGAAGGTGCTCAGATTCCAGGGTGATGGGTGATTTGAAGGTGTCCATCAATGCTGGGATTGAGATCAATGGGCTGCAAAATAATTAGCAGACGTGCTGTGTATAAATGACAACCTTGTTTCTTCTCAGTTCTATTGATGCAGCGTTTTGATTTATTTTATTTTACAAGAGCAAATTCTTTAGACATTATAAAAGAATCTCCTCCAACCCTTTTAACAAAGATGGGAGCTGAAACTGGTCCAGGATTTTGGGTAATCTACTCCCCCAACACTGCAAACTATTAGCTCAAGGCTTGTCAGCCTCTTGGGTTTTAATTAATGAAGTTCCTGTTAGGGACATTTTTTTCATCACTCATCTATTCCAACACATTTCTTTCATTTGAAACCTAAGCGTTCTGCCAAACAGGCCCACGATCTCAGAAGGGGAGGAAGGGCCTGTTTAAACTACAGTCGACTCTCTGTTCAACTTGATTCAATTTAGTGGAATTTCACTTTGTCAAATGACAAGATGCTGTAGTTTGACAGTTGCCTATTTATGCTAAAGTGGAGGCATAATAAAATCAGTTTGGCGTCTGGCTTGCTCTATCTGTAGCTTTTGCTTGAGAATTTGATGATCTTTTTTCCAGTTTGACTGACACTGGCATTTACTTTCTGGTTTGTTGTGTTGGACTTTTTTCTTTTTTTTAAAATAAAATCTTTCCTAAAAGACTGACATTTCCCTTCCTAGAATACAGCCTATTTAAACTGCAAATGTGAAAAGCATAAAAGGAGACTAATACATATACATATACTTAACAGGTTTATTTTATATATTTATATACATGTATAATTTTTTATATATATGTTTAAAAGTACATTTATAAAGGCCTATAAATGCATGCATACATATATACATACATACATATAGATATGTATGTGTGTGTGTGTGTGTATATATAGGAAATACATTTATACGTGCATACAAAGTATTAATATATAAATATATAAAATAAACTTTATAAGGGTTTTTTGGGGGGTTGGTTTAAAACTCTATAGAAAAACAAATTAAGACATGCAGACAAAAAATAATAATATTGACACAGCAAAACTTGGGTAGAGGCTGCTGTCTTTACTAAGGCAAAATTCCCTGTTGACTTTAAGAAATCTGTCTGGTTAAGAACTGAAGGATCCAGTTTCTGTGACTGATAATGCATTGTGGTATTTTGATATAGTTTGCTACAGTCAGTTCTATGTAAGTTCGTACATTGTGCTCACCACGGTACACTGAACGCTTTCCAGTAGCACATTAAGTGATGCGACTAACATCTATCATCTGGTTTTTGTTCTTCATCCCCTCCCCAGGGGAAACAGTGTAAGCAGCAGAGAATTTTGTTTTCTTAGGATTTTGCTCTGTGTCTGTGTTAGAGAAAACAGGCAGAAGAAAGATGCCTTGCACTTGCAGCAAAGGCTAGTGAGATTTGTGATGATGATTATTAGTTCCAGGGAGCTCATGCCATAGTGACAGACCAGCCCTAGGAAAGTTTTGTGACCTAGGCAGATGAATTTCATCGTGTTGTCAAAAGTTCCCTAGCGTCGAAGAATGAGGCTGTTGATTGTAGCCCTCCTCCTGAGGCTCAGGGGATCTTTTAGATGACCTGGGGCCGTTTCAAGGAGTGCCTTGAGGGTTCAGACCAAAGCCCTAGAGTTGAAGTAATACCACATGGGAAATGAGTCACGCCCAGAAGACAAGTTCAGCAGACTTAAATGCTCCGAGCACAGGATGGATGCATGGAGAAGTACTATAAATAAGGCACCAAAACATCCTGCATCCTACCCCTGTTTCTATCCTGTGTCCTACCCCTCATCTGTTGTTTGATCTTGAGCAATTTATTTCACCTCTCTGTGCTTTTGACTCCCTTTGCACTCTTTGTCTGTCATCCTTGTTTAAATTCTTGGCTTTTCAGGTGCTACACAGGGTCTCACAGTGTGTCTCAATGGCCGGTAAGTTAGCAGGAACTCTATCTTGGTTTAGGATCCTACTAGCTACTGTAATATCAATAATAACCAAATAATTTCTAGTGCTATAGGGGTCTGAACCAAAACCTGTTGAATTCAAGGAAGGACATACAGCTTTTAATAGGTCAATTTTGCCAAACAAAAACCAGAATTTTTGCCCAATCCTGTGAGATTTGGTGACATCAGTGGGAAATGAGAGTACTTGTATCCCACAGGGCTAAAGACACAGCTCACAATTAGCGATGCAAGAAAGAATTTTCTGTTGCATGAAATCTTGGGGGTTTGATATTTTTCTGATTTATTTTTTTAATTCTATCAATGGACAAAAATTGGGGGGAATTAATGCCAAATGAAATTAGGGGAAAAAATGCTTTCATGTCGTTTAAGGAAATGCTTTGCTATTCTAGTGCTAATCTAATTCCAAACTTTTTTAGCTTTTTAATTTTTTTTTTATATAATAATGGTAATTTCAAAGTAAAAGAAATCAAAGTTTTCATTCTGAACATATCACAATGAAATGTCCTGAGATTACCCAAATGCTTCATTATGGTTTATTTCTAAATGATATTTCAACAAAATCAATGCTTTTTAAAAATGGTTTTGATTTTTGGTGACAATACTGTTTTTACCTAGGAAACCTGCTTTGGCAAAAGATTTCTAACCAGCTTTCTCCCTGGACCTATAGATCAGGGGTGGGCAAAGTCCGGCCTGTGGGCTGGATTGGGCCCACGGCAGATTCCTCCCAGCAGCCCCTGCCTGTGCCACTACCGCCAGTTTCCATGGAGACCCCAGGAGCAGCAGCGCCGTGACAGCACAGGGCCAAAGTTTCCACAGCAACCAGCCCCAGCAGCGCTGGCAGGGCACACGGCTGGGTGGGGAGCTGCTCCAGGGCTGGGTTCTTGCTGGGGTGGCAGTGTGGTCCAGAGCCAGATGTGCTGCCCGCATACCCAGGCAGGGGCATGCATGCAGCAGATCACAGCTCTGTCCCAGCTCTGGACCATGCTGTCACCCCCGCAAGATCCTAGCCCCAGCCATGGAGCAGCTCCCCACCTAGTCGCATACCCTGCCAGTGCTGCTGGGGCCAGTCTCCATGGAAACCCTGGCCCTGTGCTGTCACGTGCCACTGCTGCTAGGGTCTCCATGGAAACTGACTGCAACAGCATGGGCAGGGGCTCCTGGGAAATGGAGTCTAGCCACTGGCCAGAACTGCCGTTTTGCCCACCCCTGCTATAGACCAATCCTGCCACGCACTGGGCAACTAACCTTCACAAGATGGAAGTGCAGAGTGGGTCCTTCTATGAGCAAATGAAGACCAAGGAATATATAAAGACTGAACTTCAGCTGCCACTAAAGGGTGCTCAAGTGCAGATTTCATAGATTTCATAGACATTAGGGCTGGAAGGGACCTCGGAAGATCATCGAGTCCAGCCCCCTACCCGAGGGGCAGGAAGTCAGCTGGGGTCATAGGATCCCAGCAAGATGAGCATCCAATTTTCTCTTGAAGGTGTTCAATGTAGGCGCTTGAACCACATCCGGTGGCAGGCTATTTCAGACCTTGGAGGCTCGGACAGTAAAGAAATTCTTCCTTATGTCCAGCCTGAAATGGTCTTGTAGTAGTTTTTAACCATTCAACCTCATCATCCCTTGGGGCGCTCTGGTGAACAAACATTCCCCCAGATCCTGGTGAGCACCCCTGATAAACTTATAGGTGGCCATCAGATCACCCCTGAGCCTGCGCTTTTCCAGGCTGAAGAGCCCCACAGCTCTCAGCCTGTCGTCATAAGGTCTGTTTTCCTGACCTCTGATTATGCACATGGCTATCCTATGCACCCTCTCAAGCTTCTCCACATCCTTTTTGAATTATGGAGCCCAAAACTGGATGCAGTGCTCCAGCTGCAGCCTCACCAAGGCCGAGTACAAGGGGAGAATGATGTCCTGGGATTTGCTTGAGAAGCATCTATGGATGCAAGCCAGCGTTTTGGTCGCTTTACTAGCCGCCGCATCGCATTGCATGCTCATGTTCATCTTGTGGTCAATGATGACCCCCAAGTCTCCTTCTTCCGTAGTACTAGCCAGCGTATCACTGCTGAGCCTATAAGGATGCTGCAGGTTTTTTCTCCCAAGGTGGAGAACCTTGCATTTATCGGGGTTGAACACCATCAGGTTCTCGTCTGCCCATTTGCTGAGCCTGTCCAGGTCAGCCTGGATCTCCCTCCTGTCTTCAGGTGTGGATGCTTTGCCCCAAAGTTTGGAGTCATCGGCGAACTTGGCCAGTCCGCTTCTGACTCCGTGTCCACATCATTAATGAAGATGTTGAACAGTATGGGTCCAAGGACAGAGCCTTGAGGGACCCCACTGGTCACAGCGCACCATGACGATTGACTTCCATCTATTACCACCCTCTGGGTCTGACCATGGAGCCAATTTCCCAGCCAGCGGATCGTGGTGGACCCAAGGCCACAATTGGCCAGTTTCATCAAGAGGTGATCATGGGATACCAGATCAAAGGCTTTTTTGAAGTCAAGATATATGACATCAATCTCTTTTCCCTTGTCCAGGTGATAGGTCACCTGGTTGTAAAAGAAAATGAGATTGGTCAAGCAAGAGCTACCCACAACAAACCCATGCTGGCTGTCCCTCAGGATGTTGGCATCAGCCAGTCCATTAAGGATGGCCTCTTTAATAAACTTTTCTAAGACCTAATAAACTTTTCTAAGATGAGCAAGGATATCAGTAAAAGATGGCTTAGCAATCCTGAGCTTGGTCTGTGGTGAACCAGCCATAACTCCTGTTGGCTTTCCATGGCCCCAGCCAACCCTTGTTGCAACTGGGGATCAGTCGGGTGGTAGCATTCGCTAGCCTTACCTCCTTTCCTTTAGCCACAGCCTTGAGAAGCCAACAATGGATAAACTGCTATGACCAATCTATGCCATCCAAGTGTCCCTTCACTTGAGCCCTCCACTGGCCAGCTGTCCTAGAATTAAGGAAGCTTTGTGTCCAAGGATCTGTGCAGAATTATCCTTATCAAGGGGAATATATCATATTTCTTACGCATAGAACAGTTCTCCAACTAAGCAAAGATCACAATCCAGAGGTGGTTATGTTCAACAACGGACCATTACTTCCATCCCAGCGGCTGTGAGCCCAGCCCAAATGCAAACACAAACTTTGTTGCCCAGAGTCCTTCCTCACTGGGAAGCTGATGGAGTGAGAGGAATTCATAATGCAATAAGGTTCTCAGGAGGAATCAAAATTGCTAAAATGACTAAGATTGATATCATAGCTTCAAATAAATAACTGTTTGCCCTTACTATTCCTCTAGCTGCTTCTTGAAAAAGAACTTCTTAGTCCTCTGCTCTGAGTAAGACCAAACTCAACTGGAGGAGTGTTGTTCATGTGTCTGGTCCTGTTTTTGCTCTCAGTTATTTTAATCTAAATCCAGAGAAGCTCTTCTCCTTTGATGCTGTGTTGGCTCATTCAGAAGTGAGGTGGGAAATCCACTTTTTCCACCTTAGATTCTGAAGAATTGTGCTATTCCTCGAGAATCCTGTACTGAAGAAAAAAGAAATTGCATCACCAGTGATCAGTAAGATGCTTTATTTAAGACACCACTCACGCGCTGTACTTTATGACCTGGATTTGCAATTGAATTCAGATCACATTTAAGTTAAGACCTGATCTTTAGCACCCCTAGCACAAAGTGGTTTGCCACATTCCTAATTAATTATCATTATCATCACAAATACTCATTCATTCTGGGCCACCCAGCTCTGCTGATTATCATAATCTAAATTTCTCTTTCAGCTGGAACAGTTATTTTAGCCAAATTAACCCTGGAGCCCAGAGGGAAGACAGCCAGTTTTCAAGTCAGCCATTAGATTCAAAACTCCATCCCTAGATCGCAACCCCGGATTCTAGCTGTTCAAACTCTGCTCCTTCCCACCCCTTCATAGAAACCCTGCCAGATGTAGTTCTGAACCACAGGTCAAGGTTAAAGAGATTAACAGGATGTCGGTTGTTAAGCTTATATATATTAATGAATGAAAGTTGTTCTTTCTAACTTCACTGAGTGCAGCGTAAATTAAAACAGTGAATTATTTCGTTTCATTAGAATGATGGCAAAACCAGAAGAAACCCAAGGAGTTTTTACCCATTAGCTTTCTGGAAAGAGGAGCGTTTAAGCCCTTTAAAGGAGATTTTAAAAACAGTAATATTCAGAGGAAAAAATACATGAGCTTGATAAGGCTGCATCGTGAGTGCATTTTCCCTATTTGGGTGTAATTATTGTATATTGTCTTTAATTATGGTCTATAATTTCATACCTACATCAGCTATGCTTATCATGTTGACTTTAGACTATTTCTTGAAACTGATGCATTAAATAGTTATTCATGCAATTTGTTTTTGCTTGTATAAGTGCTTAACTTGACTTTGATTAAATAATTCCCATGAATAAGGATTTCTAGAATTTGGCTTTTAATTAGGACACTCCAAAGGGCAGCCCTTTTGAATGAGCTTTTCTGATTAAAATTTGTGCCTGCCGATACTTAATTAGTCTCATTGATCTTGCAGGCCTGTGATACAGTCACATACGTAGGCATAGAAAGACCAAAATGTAGCAGTGCCACCACAGTTAATTCACTGTAGGACCATGGGATAGGCAGTGGGATGAAAATCAAGACTAGCATTTTTTAAAATACCCTTTTGGATGTTTTAAGCCAAATGAAACAGTAAAAGAAGCAACAATCCAAGACCCATCTGACTCGTGTCCCTGCTGCAGAGAATCCTTTTGGAACAAGCAAAAGGAAACCCCCCCGAGATGTAGATATTGTAACTTATTCTTTCATGGGTCCTCCAAGAAAGAGAAGTTTGGGGATCTACAGAGGCTATTGCAGGGTTTGGAATTAAGCTCAGAAACAAAGGGAGAGGGAAATACGAGTCCAACTAGGACACACTACATTAATGGCATCCACTTATCAGCGAATGATAGTGGATATTGCAGCTATTCTGCTGACTGGTGGTGCATTTTCTCTTGTGGCTATAGAGACTGATGTTAGACTTGCAGGTCCTGCCACAGTGGTCACAGGTGTACACGGTGTTAGGGGCCACTGTACTGACTGTCTGTTTCCTTCTGTCATGTTTCTGTTGTTATTTGAGTAGCCATTTCTTGTCATGGTGTTGGACTCCATGATTGAGAAGGGAGCGCCACTTTGTCCTGTCTCCTCTCCCGACGGCCTGGGTCAATTCCAAAAGCCTTCATGTCCTGCTTGAAGACATCTTTATGAAGCACAATTTTGGGTGCAAAAAGCACTACTTTTCTCCCCCCACCTGCAATTTCCCCATACAGGATGTCCTTAGGGATGCTTCCATCAGCCAAGCCAGCATATGTGACACTGTTTGAGCAGTACAGTGATGATTGGCAAGTTAGCTCGGGTGATGACCTCTGTGTTGGTAATTCTGTCTTGCCACTTGATGTCAAGGATGTGCCGTAAGCAGTGTAGGTGGAAGCTTTTCAGCTTCTTTTCTTGATATGCGTATGTTGACCATGTCTCACTGCTATACATAAGGACACAGAGGATGCAGGCTTTGCACACAAGCAGCTTAGTTCTGATTGTGACACACACAAATACACACTAAGCCTGAAAAATGGGTACTTAGGATGGCTGCCCCCTCTGGAATGAGATAAATTTTTAAAAATCCTAGAACTCTACTACTTCTCAACTTTCTCTAAGAAACATCAAGCTTACACCCTAAGCTTTGCACTGATCTCTGTTGTGAGAGGCTTTGAAGTCTATCCCCAATGATTTTTGTTTGTAGGAGTAGAGGAAGCCTTGAAATGCATCCAAGAATGGATGAAGGCAGGATTAGAGTGCTAAAGGGCAGCCTGCTATTTCACCTTGCAACTTAGAGGAGAAATCAGTCACAAGAAATGGCATTTTAAATAATGAATTTATAGCTGAAGGCCAACTGTGAGATTAAAACACCCATTCGATTTTAGAGGCAGAAGGTACCACTGTGATCATCTCATCTCCTCTGACTTCTTGCTTTAACACCTAGAATTTTAGCCAAAGTCCTACACTGAGCACAACAAGTGTGGTCTATTCTAGCCAAACCATTCAGTCCATTTCCACTGCTTGAGTCTTCCCTTCAGGACATGCATTTCATTCTCTGATTACTACTCTTGGCACCAGCTAAATGCATGGTGCATTTAAGTTGAACTGTTGTCCCAGTTAATTAGCAGTCATTATCATCAGTGTAACTACTATGGGATGACCAGGGAAGCAGCACCAGGCATCAGCTTGATGGAGAGAGTGTGAAAATAGCAGCTGCCCTGAGTGCCCAGCTGACTTGTTACACCTCCGGTTATCATTCCTAGAATCATAGAAAATTAGGGTCGGAAGGGACCTCAGGTGGTCATCTAGTCCAACCTGCTGCTCAAAGCAGGACCATCCCCAAGTAGATCACTATCACTGCTGTTAATTTTGTTCCTGTACTCAAAAACTTCTATTCAACGAAGCATCCCAGTTAAGTCTTCTTCTACTCCTACAGGTGTGATCAGTGGAAGCATGATGAGCCTGATCCAAAACTCACTGAAGTCCCTGTGAGTCTCAGCTGATTTCATTGGGGCTTCAGGTAATACCCCAGGGTCTGAAGCACCTTTTGTTATCAATAGGGTCTGGGGTACTATTATTATCAGGGATATGTGTCACATCTGCAGTGCACATCCCAGACGTTGGTCCTTAGTTTCATATTTTCATAGTTTCATAGTAGCTAGGGTCAGGAGGGACCTGAACAGATCATCTAGCCTGACCCCCTGCCACAGGCAGGAATGAATGCTGGGTTCACCAGACCCCAGACAGGTGATCATCCAAACTCCTCTTGAATTTGCCCAAGGTAGGGGCAAGGACCACTTCTCTGGGAAGTTGGTTCCAGATTTTGGTCACCCTAACTGTAAAAGAGTTAGAGCCTTCATCTGCTAACTTTCCAAATGTGTTGGAATGCCCACCTTTTCTCCCACATCTGTCTGGTGGCTGTGAGTAGGTGGGAAGTTTTTATCTGTAGGAATGTGTTATGTTTAATGGCAGACCCTAAGACAAAATTGCATTTTTGTCTTTATATGTTTTAATCTGACAACTGAGCTAAGGATATTAATAGTATCTCAATGAAGCTTATAATATATTATGTCAGTGGAGGATGTGACACAATGTGTATTTATATATAATAATATTTACTGGTCATCATTTAAACCTTCATAATTTTGCTATTGAAAATAATTAATGTTACTGGAACAGAATTCAGAGTATTTCTCAACCAAGTGCTATTAACACTGCAAATGAAATATTTATTGACCCTATTTGCAAGAAATTAGCAGTGAGCACTGCAGTTCTTCGGAAGGGGTGTTAATGCTATCATGTGCTTGATAGTTCTTTTCCAAAGGAGACATTGTTCAAAGGAGAGCTTATTATCATTTTTACTTATAGCTCACCTTTTTGTTCTTAACCCCTCATCTTTTTGTTAAGCCAAAAATAAAGCAACATGCTAATATCCTCCCCTGCCAGATAGGAAGCAGATGCAAGGCATCTTGAATGTTCTTTCCTAAGCCTGTTATAGGTTTTGGCTCAAATGTCAACATGAGTCAACATTTTACTTTCAGTGACAGGTTGGTTTAGTTTCCTATTTAGTATTGGCTGAAATGTTGTAAATCCCCTTGGATACAAAATACTGAACACTTAAGAGAAAATTGTTCTAAAAGCCCTAGTGAAATTGTCCAATGTATTTTCTCCATTTTCTTCCCATTCCCTTGAAATTACAGAGAAAAGGAATTTTACCATCAAAGTGAATGGACCTGGCAAGGCATGAATGAATACAAACCAATGAAGGTCCCATTTTTAGCCCTGTCTCTGATGAGATCCATACACTGTGCATAAGTGCTTTCTCTATGGCGCGCACAAAGCTATCATAATACTATACCTGCTGCAAAATTCGGTTTTTCCTTAATCCTTACAGAAATGACTGTAGAACCTAACCAGGATTTTATAACAATGATGACTCACTCATTAGGGATTCTTTTTTTTCCAGTTTCCCTGTGATGACCAAGTTTGGTTATTAGAGACATGGTTCCTAAGCAAGGGCTTGAGTCTAGTGGACCCCACACTCAGGGCTGCACAGAAAACAGGAAATTCTGCTATGTGAAAAATGTAGAGGTCTTTAAAGACAAGCAAGATTCTTTGGGTAGACGTGATATCTTTTCTTAGACCAACTAAATAGTTGGAAAAAAGCGTTCAGGCACAACCCCACTTCTTTAGGCAATGGGGGACTCTGCTGATGTTATGAGTTCTCCAAGGGAGAAACGAAGCTGGTGTGTTAGATGTCAGGCAGGTTGTAATTTGTCATAAATCCAATGTCTATATTAAGTCCATGATTTTTTGCATCCAGTAGATTTATGAAGTGAAGTTCGTAGGCTCATCTATGAAAGGTGTTTTGTAAGTTCCCTTTGAGGATTAGAGGGGAAGTGATTATCTTGTTGTGCACAGGTAATTGGATATTTTTGTCTTTGATGGATTTTCGGTATGCATTCATTCTGGTACGCAGTTGTTGGTTGGTTTCTCCTGCATATTTTCCATCAGGGCATTTGGATGAGATATATTACATTTCTGAAGGTACAGCTGTAAGATCCAGGAATGGCTTTTAAAGCACTTTTCATTCCAATGCAGTAGAGAAACAAGACCTTTTTTTCAAATGTTTTTACAAAAAAAGGAAGCTTATGAGGCCCAGTGTGTGTAGCCCACTGGATTAGGGTACTTACCTGAGAGCTAGGAACCCCAGGATTGAAGTCCTTCCTGTGAACCAAGCAGACCCATGACCCCAACTTAGATCTTTCATTGCCCAGACAAGATCACTAACTTCTGGATAACGGTCACTCAGAAATGGGGTTTTACTGTCAAACTCCATCTTAGATATAAATAGCATTTCTCAAAAACAATACATTTCTATTGTTGTGAAACAGCATTTTTTAATGGAGAAAAACAAGCCTAGATTTTTTTTTTTTTTTGTCATTATTTCTATATGTGACAAGCTTACTCCAGTAGGACAAGAGCAAGTATGCAAGTCATAGGTGAGACCTCATCTGGAGTATGATGTCCAGTATATTTCAGGGAAGAAGGGACAAGAAGAAATGGACTCAAATGACAAGGGAGACTGAAATGACAATGTTTCTATGTGTTTCACTGTTCAGTGTGCACTGAGTTTTCAGTCTGTGGCTGATCTACCTTGGATCAAACTCCAATTTATATCCAAAGGAAATTCTTCCAGTTACTTTAGCTGCAGGTATCTCTATCTCTAAGGGACTAGACAGTTGGTACACTGTCCAGGATTCTTGTTACACAGTGCTGAGAAGTTAGAAATCAGACACTAAATGAAAACTTTTGTTACATCCTTTGCTTTCTCAACAATACTTAGTGCCAGGTATAAAATGAAGACATTACCCTGAATGGAAGAATGGAGCAATGAAAATAGCCACCGGAAAGGAAACTCTAGAAATGTGGAGGACATATGGAGAAGTTTAAGCAGCATTTCACTGTAGATCTGCAGTGGGTGCTTGCCAAAATGAAGAGAGTCAGAAAGTTGCCTTATTTCCCTCAATAGCTGGTTATGAAGCACTTCGTGACTTCAGTAGTTTTGATTTTAAACTCAGAGAGAGAAGGCTAAATATGAAGCTGTACTGTGGAAATTTGATAAACTTCTTGTATAAATGAAACATGTAACTGGTCTGTTTTTAAACAGATTGCCAAAAACTTAGAAGATGAACATAGAAGCATTTGTTCTCAGGCCGAAGAGCCAATTTTGGGGCACCAAGTCCTGAATAAAGGACCAGATCATGACTAGGATCTGGAAGAACGCATTCAGGCACTACTGACAGACTTGAAATGAGAGGCCAGGACACGTGGTTAGAATTTGCCAAGCAAAGAGTGTGACCTAGTCTGGACTTAAAGTGCAGAGGGCGGGCAGGACTATGACCCACGAGCATTGTGGAGCATCTAAAATACTGCAAGAAAAGAGACCTACTGTTCTCCTGAGCTGTGTTTCCCATTTGTCTGTACCTCCATAAGCGTGTGGTACTAACTAAATGATTTGCATCTGTCTGTCTTGCTCTCTCTGTCAGGGATTTTACTTCACTCCACTGATTCTGTTCTTGGCTCAGCCAAGGCTTCATCGTTCCTCCCTCCTTAGCATCTAATCCAACCAGGCTGCACATACCTGAATTCAAAGGGAAGCTGGAAGTTCCTCTTGCACAGTCTATTCACAGCTGCTTCCAAGTCATAACAGGGAAGGAAATGTTTTGAGGGGATGATCCATGGGGATCATCTGAGGCTGCTAAGATAATGCTAATGGGAAGAGAAGGAAGTTGCGCTAAGCTCTGCCAGAATTTGAAGCAGCATCCTCTTGAAGAAGGGTCCAGCATCCTTTTGCCTACACCAAGTGCCTGAAGCTTGAGTTCATTTGAATTCAGACATAGGCTTAAATGTTTTTAAAGTGACGTCTGTTCCTTTTAACCTTCAACTTGCAACCCTAGAATATGTCACCTGGCTGAGGTCAGGTTCTCCAACGGTACTAAGTTACCCTTTTTATGCAATGTCATAAAGTTCTCTCTTAGGTGACTCCTCTCCTTGTTTTAAAAAAATACAAAAATAATACACAGATCTGAAATGATGGAAACCTTACTACATTTCCCAGAGTATTCTGGAAGATGTGTTTTCCAAGACTCAGTGATGTTTGACATAGAGTCACCGGACCACGCACAGAACTTAACAATAAGATTGAAAGATCTCTATGATGGACTGTAATTTAGTCTCAGCAAATGTGACTTGACTGGTCAGCGCATTGAACTTTGTACTGAGGAGACCAGCCCTTAAATATTTAACATTTAGCATGTAAATAGGCTTCTGCACACCATGTGTGGACATAGTAACTGGGGAGCAGTGTCTGCAATGCACCCATATAGACTGGGCGCTAGACATTCAAAGCACAAATGCCATGCAACTTAGGAACTCTAATGCCATTTATGCATTTGAAAATTCATTACTGCACTCCCACATCTCAGCCCATCTAGGTACTGATTCATTGCCCTTAAAAGCTAATGGAAGCATTCTCATTGACTTCAGTGGGTATTTGATCAGTCCATCCATTGGGATAAGAGGAAGATGCAACATAGCATTGTATTATACTGGGATCAGAAACTTAACCTACTCTTGGTCTAAATGAATAAGGATAGAATTTGCAGTTAAACCAGCTGGGATAAAATGTAAGGGGTCATTTGAGGCTACTTGGAAGCTATTCACTGACTAATATATGGAAAGCTGACACTGATTTATACCATGTTTAAATTGGACAGAACATGGCATAGGACAACAACAAAAAAATGATAAATGGAAGAAAATGGGTCCCATATAAAAAAGGGGTTGATCAAAACAAGAATTATTTAGTCTTAAAAGAATCTGATTATGGCATGACTTGAATTAAGCAGTGGAATTAAAGCTTATAATAAAAATAAGGCAGCCTTGAGGTCCAGGCCATATGTTTAAAATAAGAAGGAATATGCTGCATTACGTATGTGAGGGAAAGATCTGCCATAGATCGAGAACACAGGACTGGCAGCTCGGAAATCATCATTTTGTTTGCACTGTGAATGACTTTCTGGGGGACTTGAAATAATCATTCCATCTCTTTGTGCATCCGTTTCCCTCTCTAAAGTCCAAAAAAAATAATACTTCTTTACCTGCCAGAGTCGTCATAAAGGTTAACACACTTCTCTGTGTAAGTGCATTCTGAGCAATTTGGCTGGAAGATGCCATGTGGATGTCAAATATTGTATGTTAGCATTCCCATACGTTGCAGACATAATAAATGTCCAGAATGCATTTTCATGTAAGAGAATGGGCTAATATGAGCATATTTAAGCAACAGTGATTTTATTTGGGAGTAATTGTTAGTTTTTCTGTTGGGAGCAGATATACTCTTCCATGTTGGAGGACAGACAGGTATTTTTCAATGCTTTGTTCCCCATGTATTAATGTGGGTGGCTATTTCTCCATGTTTTCAAATGGAAGATATTTGCTCTTCTCAAGTACAAAATGTTTAAAAGCATGTAGTAGAGAGATCACAGATTTGGCATCAACACATTCCAGATGCAAAAGGCCTGCCTATGACTTCTAATCCTACTGGGCCTGTATAACTATCTTGTATACATAGTTACAGCATGATATACAATGGGGAATAACTTTCAAATTCCTCTTTTGCTTCTTTTAGCTAATTGGAAGTGTATTTAATTCATAGTGGAGCTGTAGTTAAAGTATGGGGCTTTAGGGGCACAGCAGTGGTTTCTCTTAAAGGTAAGCAGTTACTTCATGGCAGATCTGAGATGATATCCAACGGTTATTTCTTATTTTAAAAAAGGCAGAAACTATGATATCTCAGATGCTTTGGACAGATGTTGATTTTTAATAGGTATTGTTCTTTTTTTACTCTGAGGCAACTTTAACCTGTCCGTATCTGAAAAATTACACTAACTAACATTTAATATTAACACATTACAAGGTTTACCACAGTTTTCATGGGTCGAAGTCAGGTAGAAGTTTCTCTCTGTTCTAAAATATTGCACAACTGGTCAGGTATTTAGCAAAGGAGGTTCCTCTTCTTCCAAAGCATTATGTTCAGTCCTAGGAAAGGAAAGACAGTCAGGTGAGATGATTCAATTGTGTCACTCCATGTTATAGGCATGTTGAAAGTCTCTGGGTTAGGGTCAGAGGGGTGAGCACCAAGGGTGATATCGTGGTGGGTGTCTGCTATAGACCGGGAGAGGTCCCAGGTGATTGGAAAAGGGCAAATATAGTGCCCATCTTTAAGAAAGGGAAA
>NW_005842296.1:1047105-1071997 GCF_000455745.1 Alligator sinensis | reverse complement strand
AGAGGAGGATCCAGGGCACTACAGACCTGTCAGCCTCACTTCAGTCCCTGGAAAAATCATGGAGCAGGTCCTCAAGGAATTCAATTCTAAACACTTGGAGGAGAACAAGGTGATTAGGAACAACATTGATTCACCAAGGGCAAGTCATCTATGACCAACCTGATTGCATCCTATGATGAGATGACTGGCTCTGTAAATGCAGGAAAAATAGTGCACATGATATATCTTGACATCAGCAAGGCTTTTGATAGTCTTCCACAACACTCTCCTAAGCAAGATAAGGAAATATGAATTGGATGAATGAACTGTAAGGTGGATAGAAAGCTGGCTGGATCATTGGGCTCAAAGCGTAGTAACTAATAGCTTGATGTCTAGGTGGTAGCTGGTACCAGGTGGAGTGACCCAGAAGTTGGTCCTGAGGCTTTCGTTCAATATCTTCATCAACAACCTAGAGGATGGGATGCAGTGCAACCTAGGGCTAGGATTCAAAGGGACCTAGACCAATTGGAGGATTAGCTCAAAAAAAATCTCATGAGGTTCAATAAGGCCAAGTACAAAGTGCTGAACTTAAAATGGAATAATCCCATGCTCCGGTACAGGCTGGGGACTGATTGGCTAAGCAGAGGCTCTTCAGAAAAAGGAAATGGGGGGTTATAGTGGACAAGAAGCTGAATATGAGCCAACGGTGTCCTCTTGTTGCCAAGAAGGCTAACAGCACACTGGGCTGCATTACTAGAAGCATTGCCAGTAGATCAAGGAAACTGGTTCTTCACCTCTATTTGGCACTGGTGAGGCCACGTCCAGTTTTGGGGCCCCCACTACAGAAAAGATGTGGACAAATTGGAGAGTCCAATGGAAGGCAATGAAAATGGTTAGGAGGCTAGGAAACATGACTTCTGAGGAAAGACTTAGGGAACTGGCTCTTCTTTGGTCCAGAGAAGAGAAAACTGAGGGGGATTTTATAACAGCCTCCAACTACCTGAAGCGGGGTGTTACAGGTAAGTTAGGTATCCTAAGATTCTTCCTTCTAGATCTGGAAACCTAGCCGCAATCTTCATTTGTCAACTTTCCTGCTACACCTTGATGGGAGAATATGTAAATAATCAAACAAAAGAAGACGGAAGATCATATAGCCAAGTTTATATTTGTTTCCTCATTGTTTCTTGAGAAAAATACCCAGTGTGCTCACATGCACAGAATCACAGTCAGCCTGATCACTTTTAATATCACATAGTTGGCTGCCTATAAGTTCATCACGTGGGCAGAGAAGGGAATTGGCTGCCTATAAGTTCATCACGGGGGCACAGAAGGGAATTGGTGAGGTTTTATTCACCAAGGCGCCCCCGGGGGTTACAAGAAATAATGGCCACAAGCTAGCAGAGAGCAGATTTAGACTGGACATTAGGAAGAACTTCTTCACAGTTCGAGTGGCCAAGGTCTGGAACGGGCTCCCAAGGGAGGTGGTGCTCTCCCCTACCCTGGGGGTCTTCAAGAGGAGGTTGGATATGCATCTAGCTGGGGTCATCTAGACCCAGCACTCTTCCCTGCCTATGCAGGGGGTCGGACTCGATGATCTATTGAAGTCCCTTCCGACCCTAACATCTATGAATCTATGAGTTCTTACAGCCAGTGAACTGGTATCAGCCTAGTTCACCCTCACAGTTCATTCATCCTTGGTTTTCTCGTTTTTAGGGTTCAGCTTATGGTTTACAAGGTCCACATCTTCCTCATATACCAGAGGAATATATTATATAGATATATTATATATAATATATTCCTCACCTCTCTCTTCCTTGGGTAAGTTACCTCCGCTTCTCTGGGAACCCCCTTCTCATCCCCCGAGCTGCCGCTGATGAGATCCCATGCCTCCACACAAGTTACTACAACCTCACTCAATTGCTCTCTCTCATACTCTGTCCCTCTCTGGGGGTAGAGGCTGGCTGGCGGCTTCACCCTGGTTCCCTTTCCAGTCAGTAATCAGAATCTCTTTTCAGGTGTGGAAAACCTCCCACAGCGGGACACAGTCTGATGACATCACCACTCTCACGCTCCGCGTCTCCGACTCCTGGTAGTTTTCTACAGAACATCCTTTGTAACAGGTCAGGGCTTGCCTCCATTACATATCCCACCCTTTACTTCCCAATGTGGGCTATACACATTTCATACCTCTGATTCATCTTCTTATCCAAAAAAAAATTCTTTGTTTGGCTACAATCTCACATTCCAGTCGGTGATGTCTTCTCCTCCTGCAGTGAATGGACAGGAAGTCGGCAATTACATTTCTCCTCCCGGGGCGATGTTCTACAGAAAAATGGAAAGGTTGTAATGCCAACAGCACTAGCTTTTGACAAAGAGCATTCTTTACTCTATCAAAGGCCTCTATAAAGCCAACTTTAGTGGTCTGTATAGGCTATTTCCCTCGTGTCATGTCAGTTAATGTCACTAACTCAGAAAACCCGGGGATGAACCGTTGATAATAATTCACAAATCCTAAAAAGGATCAAAGTTGCTTACAACTCTTAGGCGGTCTTTAGTCTCGTATGGCAGCGACTTTGTCCGGCACTGGTTGGATGCGACCCTGGCCTATTTGGAACCCTAAATACTGTGTTTCTTCTTGGCCAAACCCACATTTCTTCAGGTTTGCTGTCAGTGTAGCAGCTCTCAGTTCTTGTAGTATGGCTTTCAAATGCTGCTGATGGTGTGTCCAGTTCTCAGAAAAAATAATAATGTCATCAATATATGCGGCTGCATAATTTTGGTGCGGAGCAAAGATTGTATCCATCAATCACTGGAATGAAGCCGAGGCTCCATGCAACCCAAAGGGAGTCAGTTTAAACTGAAATAAGCCCTAGGGAGTGCCAAAAGCTGTACTTCCCTAAGGATCTCCTCCGGTATACCGACCCCTGACACCCATTTTATGAGTTCTTCCACTATTTTGGGCGCTGTAACAGACTTTAACAGGATTGCTTCAGGAAATTGGTAGCGTAATGTATTATTACCAACACATATTGATAACCAGCATTACTCCTAGGGAAAGGTCCCGCTATATCCATTGCTATACGATCGAAAGGTTTTTTCACTAACGGTAATGGCACTAAAGGTACTCAAGTAGGTCAAATGTCCGAGACCCACTGGCATTCAGGACAATCACGACAATACCTTTCTACCTGTTTATACAATCTGGGCCAAAATAGCTGTTGCTTGAGATGTACTTCCATCTTGTCTCTCCCCAGGTGTTCTTCCATGGGGAGTGTATGCACCACCCACAACATCATTGGCCAGTATTGGTGGGGAACTATGTGCCCGCCTCTGCTCAAGAAGGCGCTCTCAGGCAACTCTTGCGCAGGCGGCTAACCAGGTCTGCCCCGGTCTCGCAGGAAGGTCCTCAGAGTGTGCCCTGGGAGCCGGTAGCAGATCCCTGGAACTCGCCGACCGAGGTCTCGGCTGGGCCCACAGCAGGGGGGTCCCCCTCTCTGCGGCCTCCAGTGCCAAAGCGCCCCTGGGTGGGTTCTCACGGGGCTCCGACCTCCCCTACACCCCGGCCAACGCCACCTTTGGTCGCGGACCTTCTGGTCCTCGTCCCTGGCCTGAGGACTGCGCGTCGTGGGCCCTCTTGCCCTTGCGGGCTTCTTTCCCGATGCCCTCGCCGGCGTCTCTGCTGGCGCTTCCCCGGTTCCCTCACCGGAGTTCCTGCCGGCTCTTCCCCGGTTCCCTCACCGGTGGTTCCTGCCGGCTCTTCCCTGGTTACCTCACCGGAATTCCTGCCGGCTCTATCCCGGTTCCCTCACCGGGGGTTCCAGCCGCCTCTTCCCGGTTCCCTCACCGGAGTTCCTGCCGGCTCTTCCCGGTTCCCTCACCGGAGTTCCTGCCAGCTCTCGCTCTTCCTCGGCGCCGGGGCTCTCCCAGCCTCCGCCACTCCCGGCGCTGCTGCAGCCTATCCGGCCCACGGCAAAGGCCCTATGCAGGTGCCCGGTTCCGGCCCCGGGCTTCCCTCCGGGCCTCGCGTCCTCCCGCAGCGTGCCCCCTCTGCCTTCGGGGCCGCGTTTTATTTCCGCCGAACGGCGCCTCTCTCTGACGTCACTCCGCTCCAGCTGTATGAAAGCGCGGCTAACGAGCCGCGCAGGTGGTTTCCCGGCCTGCACGCTGCTACTGCTCTCACCTCCTGCAAAGCATAAGCAAGCGTTTCCTCTGGCTCTGGGCCGGGGTCTCCTTCTAGCCCCGTTGTCCCTGGGACAAAGTAAAATTTGAAGAATCTCCTCTCCTCCTTTACCTCATTCAACCCAATAAAGTATGCCTTCTCTTACCTCAAACCTGGGAACTGTGTCAGCCAACTCGGAATTCACAATTTCTCCTTCTTGCTTTGCAAGGCTCTCTTTGTAAATGTTTTGAAATATTGGTTCTTGTTCTTGCCTCTCCCTAAATTGTCTGTCACCTATAACTTCTTCTAGATCTAATTCGGCATTTAAGTTTTCATCTTGGGCCATCCCTTCTGTGTCTATCCCTACAAGAACCATATCTATCCTTTCTTCTCTGGCGTTTTTTATAGTTTGCCCCAATACTTCCCATAGGTAAGGCCAGTCATTTCCTAACAACATAGGACATGGTAGAATATCTGCCAATCCAACAGCTAGTTCTTCCGTATGACCCATAGCCATCAATCATAATCTTGTTCTTTCATATGTATATGATGCCCCATGTATGTATACCATGTTCACTGGGATCTCTGGTGCTCTGGCCTGTGGGGAAATCAAGTCACCCTTTATTATACTTTGGGTACATCCCATACCTACAATCGCTGGAATTATAAGGTCTCCAATTTTGACGTCTGCTATAGGCTTGGGCCATTTCATGGTCATTTGTGCCTATTGAAGCTACAGTACATTTTCTCTTCATGTGAGAAGTCCCTTAGCTGATCCCCCACTCCTTTTTGGGGACAAAACTTGGCAATATATCCCTTGTTTCCACATCTAAAGCATATGACTTCTTTCTGTTCCCAATGTCTATATTCTCTATTGTTATCTTTAGAATTTCAACTCTGAATGAGGAGAAGAAGGTGATTAGGAACAATCCATATCGATTCACCAAGGGCAAGTTGTGCCTGACCAACCTGATTGCCTTCTATGATGAGATGATTGGTTCTGTGGATGTGGGGAGACCGGTGGATGTGATGTACCTTAATTTTAGCAAGGTTTTTGGTACAGTCTCCCACAACATTCTCACAGGCAAGCTGAGGAAGTATGGGCTGGATGAATGGACTGTAAAGTGGATAGAAAACTGGCTGGAGCATGTGGCTCAGAGTAGTAATCAATGGCTCAATGTCTACTTGGTAGGTGGTATCAAGTGGAGTGCCCCAGGGTCCAGTCCTGGGGCTGGTTTTGTTCAATGTCTTCATCAACAACTTGGACGATGACATAGAGTGCACCCTCAGCACGTTTGCAAATGACACCAAGCTGGGGGGAGTAATAGATACACCGGAGGGTAGGGCTAGGATTCTGAGTGACCTGAATTAATTGGAGGATTGGGCCAGAAATAATCTCATGAGGCTCAACAAGTGCAAAGTCTTGCACTTAGGGCGGAACAATCCCATGCACTAGTACAGGCTGGGGGCTGACTGGCTAAGCAGCAGCTCTGCAGAAAAGGACCTGGGGGTTACAGTGGACAAACACCTGAATGTGAGCTAGCAGTGTGCTCTTGTTGCCAAGAATGCTAACAGCACACTGGGCTGCATTGGTAGGAGCACTGCCATCAGATCAAGGGAAGTGATTCTTTCCCTCTATTCAACACTGGTGAGGCTACATGTGGAGTACTGTGTTCAGTTTTGGGCCCCCTGCTACAAAAAGAACATGGACAAATTGGAGAGAGTCCCAGCAGAGGGCAACAAAAATGGTTTGGGGGCTCGGGCACATGAATTATGAGGACAGGCTGAGGGAACTGGTTTGATTTAGTCTAAAGAACAGAAGACTGAGGGAGGATTTAATAGCAGCCTTCAACTACCTGAAGGGGGGTTAGAAAGAGGACAGAGCTGGACTGTTCTCAGTGGTGGCAGATGACGGAACAAAGGGCAATAGTCTCAACCTGGAACAAGGGAAGTTTATGGTAGATATTAGGAAAAACTCTCTCATGAGGAGGGTAGTAAAACACTGAAACAGGTTACCCAGAGAGGTGGTGGTCTCTCCATCCTTGGAGGTTTTTAAGACCGACTAGACAAAGCCCTGGCTGGGATGATCTAGTTGGGGCTGGTCCTGCTTTGAGCAGGGGGTTGGACTAGATGTGACCTCCTGAGGTCCCTTCTAACCCTAACTCTTCAATGATTCTATGATCTTGTACCTTCATTGGGTTTCAGGCAACCCAAATTTCATGAGTACTGCCAAAGCTCCTCATGATGATATACCTACTGATCGTTTTACACCAAATACTGGTATCCAAATATATCTTAACTCTTCCCATAGGTCTGATCCAATTTCCACTGAGCTCAATGGGAATAGTTTTTTACTGGCATCAGTGGGTACTAGAAAAAGCCCACAGTACTTGCAGTGAATACCAAGCACTCAGCAAAATCATTTAGACCCTCAAAATGTTGCCCATCATGAACTACAGAGTTTGTTGCACGGTGTACCTCTAGGATGTTGTTCTGGAGGTTTTGGGAGGTGAGATTTGTTGTGGTGGTTCTGGGGATTATTTTTCAAAATGCCTTTCTGTTTCTTTCAGGGAAGGAATCCGGCTTCATCTGCACAACAAAGAGCACCTCACTAAGACACTCTCATGGGCCAAGAGGGACAGATTTCCAGCTTTAGCCTCCCCTGTGAAAAAAATTAAGTTTGTTTCCTTCATATTGGAACTTTTTACCATCTTTAACTTTCTCTGAGCCTGATGAAGGGCATGTGAGCCTGAAAGCTTGCAGGAAAATATATATTTTTTGCAATTTCTCAGTTGGTCTAATAAAAAGTCTCATCTCTGAACCAAGAGATCTAGATTTTTACATTTCTGTTTCTTTGCCCTTTGTTTTGCCTAGAAGGCTTTGGACAATAGGCGAGTCCTGCAACACATTGTGAAGACAGCCAGGCAAGTCCTTGGCTTGCCTCATTCTCCTGTGATAGTTCATTCCAGAGATGCCTTTGACCTACATGTGCATGGTGGGCAGCAATTTTACAAATATGGGAAAAAATAATATCTGCTTTCTTCCTGAGATGAGATGTCACAGGTTTTCTAGTTAAAATGTTTTCACTAGCAATCCATTCAGGAAACTATGCAATTTGAATAATAAAAAAAAATTGAGAAATTAGACATTTTCCTCTTTAGATGCATAATAAACAGTCACAGCTAATTAGTTTCAAAATATATTCCATGTTTAATCCACCAGTACCACATCCAAACTGAAAAAAATAACAGGCAAAAGGTCTGCAGAGCAATGTGCTTGGCACTCATTCTGTTTCCTGGAGTCACTCTTCATAAGCGTTCACGGTAGGATTTTCTATGGCATCCTTTTTTGTTTGCACAATAATCAGTCACTCAAAAATGCAATCAGGGGCAGGAATTCCAGCTATTTTGTGAACTCCAGATCACATCCAAGAAACCACATGCTGGTTCACACAAAGAACATGGCTTGAGACCAATACCAAGTTAAGAATTTTACACTCAGCAAAACTAACACTGATGTCATATCTTGCCTACTACTATCATTGTGCACTACTCCTTCTGTGTGCTCTGTTCATACCAGGAAGATCTGGGGTGGTTCAGGACCAGGGACCATGACTTTGTGCATATGGACCACTGTCACTATTTACATGGGATCTGTTACCACTGTCTCTCAGAATCATTTAAGACATCTCTTCTAAGAACATACCTGATTCCCATTTTTATAGATGAGAAACTGAGGCTTAGAGAGGCCAAGTCACTACCCAGCGTTCACACAGCAAGTGTGTATGTTAAAACAGGGAGTTGAACCTAGATGAGCCTCCTCAAAGGGCAGAAGGCAAAGTCAATTTGCAGCTTATAGACTAACTAAATCATATGTCTCCAAATTGCAAATTTACCCTGCCTTCTGCCTGATACCAGACTAACACAGATAACTACCTCTCTCACCATCGGGACCATTCTTCTAATCGCACAACTGAGTTTTTTTTAATTCCTGGAAACATTTCTCTTTAGATTGAATGAAATCCAAAAGTTCTTAATACTCAGGAAAAAACCCTTCTTGAAGAAAGGGAGTCTTAGCTAAGTAAGGAATGAAAACCTGATTCTGCTACCCATCTTGAGATCTGTAGTGCACTCAAAGCTGAATATGCATTGTCGGTGTGCTCTTGTTGCAAACCCAAGCAGTAGTATACTCAATTATATTAAGAGGTGGGAAGTGATTCTTCTACTCTATACAGCACTGGTGAGATCTCATTTGTACTGTGTCCAGTTTTAGGCACTGTACTTGAAGAAAGATATAAATGAGTTGAATAGAGATCAGCAGATAGAAATGAATAGAGGTCTAAGAAACATGACCTATGAGGAAAAGCTGAAGAAGCAGGATGATTCAATCTGGAGAAAAGAGCACTGAGATGGGATCTGATACCATTCTTCAAATATGTGTTGATGGATTATGCTCTGTGGCCACAGGGGACAGACAGGACAAGAAACAGTGATCTTAGATTGCAAAAGGATACTCGGTGGGATATTAATAAGGACTTTCTAAATATGAGGGTGGTCAAATACTGGAACAGATTCCCTAGAGAGGTGGTGGAATTGCCATCCTTAGAAGTTTTTAAGAAAAGGTTGAACAAATGAGGATGAGATTTAGATGAGGACTGACCCTACTTTGATCAGAGTCTGACTAGACTAGGACGTCACAGAATTTTTCTGTGATTCTGTGATTTTTGTATGGAATAGTAGCAGGCTATATAGTTGTCCCATCGCTTTACCAATCAAGAAACTATGCAACTTGACTATGGGTTGCCAAAGTGAGCCCATCAGATCCTGTGAAATATTTAAAAAGAATCAAACTACAAACGCCATGACAGCATCAATTCAAATTTGTTAGATGTTTTAGGTGTGAAAGGGATTATAGACATGCAGGTAATTAAATACTTGACGTCTAGACTTATCGGTACATGCCCAAATAATTGCTTGCCAATCCGGTGCAGCTGCTGTACAGGAAAGTTGTGTGTCACTTTCAGGAGATAATCCTGTTCAGAAGTTACGTCAAGAAAAGCAATGAGTTTGCTAAGTAAATAGTGAACTGAGACTGCTGTACTTATCTACTAGGCAGTAGATACTAACAGAAAAAATGCAAGCCCCAGGTCTGGAGTGACGCAGTTCTTCATAGAAGATCTGACACAATTGTGTGTCTGCTAACATTTCCATTGACCACTCAATCAAAACCACTCTGGCAGTGTCCTCTCTAGCAGAAGGCAGTATTATCCAATGGGTAGGGCAACCAAGCGAGTGTCAGGGGTAAATCTACAAAGGGGATTAGATTTAATTGCTACCTTGATTCAACATTTAGGTGGCACTGGATTCTCAAAATCTAAGTTTCTGGTAATTGATACAAGCTACATCACTGAAGTCCTGACATTTGGGGAGCTTGTTGGAGGCCTCATTCACCCAACAACCCTGGCATGATTCTCAAGCCAATCATTCCTCCACCCATCTCACCCATGAGGCCCAATCCAGGTGACATCCTCAGAACAACCCGATTGCATCAGGCCTTGGAAGGAAGTTATCTTTTCTGCTTAATCAAGGGCTATGAAAGTCACTGGGCAGCATAGTGGCTGAACAGAAGTGCTCCAATCCCAAATCCCCTTAAAGATTTAGCTCCTGGCTGCTTCTTCCTTCTACTACTACTGACCTGCTTTGTGCCCTTGGGCAAGCCTGCTTCACCTCTGTGTGTCTGTTGTCCTCTGTCTCTTTGCTTGCCTTGTCTGGTTAGGCTGTGAGTCTGCTAACAGTCCTTTGGCAAAGAGACTGTTTCTTACCGCGAGTTCATGTAGTACTCTAGTACAATAGGGCTGCAATCTTGGTTGCAACCTCAAGGTGCTACTGCAAGACAAATAATATTGGTTGAATCCATTGTTGAGGCTTGAAAGAAGAAAATGCCAGTCAGGTATGGGCTCAGGGAGAAAAGAGTGGTGGGAAAAGTCAAGGCATGGTGGTAGGATTTCTTTTTTTTTTTAAATGTGATATGATATGGGAGCTGTGGGTAATCATCAGCAAGCACAAAGGGTTTCCAAGTCACGGCAACTAGGATGGAGGAATTATGGGAATGTCATGAGAAGGGAATCCATGAATGAAAAGTCCTCAAGATCTAGTACCATCTACACTTTTCCCAGAGCCTGACGAAGGGACTTTGATCCCGAAAGCTTGCAGAAAAGGACAATTGTCTTGCCATTTTCCAGTTGGTCTAATACAAGATATCATTTTGGAACCAAGAGTTCTAGTTTTTTGTAGGTCCTCATGAAAGCACTCCAAGAACATAGACCATGTCCACATTACAAGCCGAGAGTGCTGATACACAACATATTTAAGATGTGACCTGCCTAGGTGCCAGAGTAAACATGGTATGGACACAGGGCATAGAGCGCTAGTGTGGTATATGTTGTACTACTCCAGGGCAAAGTTACCTCTCAGAAATCAGGAATAAGTTACTTCAGTGTACCCATAGTGGACTGTCAGCACGAATCAGTTTTACTCTGGGAAAGCCACGTGTTCAGCGCAACAGGTGATTATTGGTTTCTCCTTACCCTGATGGAAAGGTGCTGTACAAGTGTCCACTGTGGGCAGCTGCCTTGGGAAAACTGGTTTTCTGTCCACTCTGGACACTGATGTCATTTACTTCAGTGAACTAACCAAGGTCCATTAAACTGGTGTTAATCTGCCCTGTGTCTGCACCCTGAAAGCAGTTTATCATGAGAAATGGAGGAAGCAACGTGGTCAGTCTCACAAGCAGGACTCTCCGTTCCATGTCTATCTCTGTGCTCTAACAACTAAGGGATGTTCTCCCTCCCACCCAGTATCACATACCCACATTGAAATCATTTATTAGAAATGCACCTGGTTAGAGGGTCAAAAAGAACCAAGATCGAAACCACTTGCTTTTGCTTTTGCAAAGCAAAAACCTGAATTGCTGAGTTTCTTGAATCCCAAACCACTCCCAGTTCTGTTCACTTTCACTGGGCAAGATATATGCAAAAAAGGGCACTGCTGCAGACTTCCACATCTGCTTAGAAATAGCAATCATTAACACCATTCATCATGAAAGCAGTAAGCAAAGGCTATTACTTAATTAGTACCCTGTGAGGGGAGTAGGCAGGTGCCATAGTGCCCAGTCTTGTGAGGCAGAGCAGGTACAGAACAGGCATCATGGAGGGAGTTAATAGCAAGAACTGTCCGTGATTGTTGGTTTGTGCTGAGTTCATGAGGCCATGACTCTCTGCTAAAGGGTATACCCTGAAATGCAATTAAGGACACCCAATATAATTCTCCCCCACCCCTCCAGTCAGGTTCAAAGAAGTAGCTCCTTACCAAAAGACAGCAGGACTAACTTGGGTATCCATTTATTCTCTTCAGACATAACTCATGGCGTCTGCATTGGTAATCCTTGGGCACTTGGCTAATTCTCCAGCCACACAGACCTGGTGCTGTTTGCAAGAAGGAGAGTGCCCCTCAGGGCAGGCAGTTTGTATCTTCCTATCTGACAAGTCATGGCTGAAGGAAAGGGCCTGCCTGAAACATCCCTGTTATTAACTGTGAGACACCTTCTGTTTAATTTTCTGAACGTTAAAGAACAGAGATGGTTTAGTTCGTGGTACATTTGCAAAAAGCTCAGACTATACAAATAAGCATCCTCCAGCAACTGCAAGTAGAGGCAGGGTCCAGAAAGGGAAAAAATAGCCTGATGCATGTCATCCTGTGGTTTTGCATTAGATTAATGAAAAGCCCACACAGCATAATTATGTTTACAAAAAGCTTACAGAAGTTTTCCCACAAGGTAGAGCAGAGTCATAGAGGGATCAGGTTAAACCAATTATTTAACTTTCACAGAGCTAAACTGGTAAGTGTTTCAGAGGGATGGACAGAAACCTAATTTCCCAGATGCCTCAGAGTGCGCTTTCAAGTAGCAGCCTCCTTTCTTGCTCCATTGGGTTTTGAAAATGCCATATGATTGATCCAATTCAGACCCCTTGAAGCAGATTCCTCAATAATTTCCATAGTACACAGATAGCACCAGTTAACGTGCAACTGTGCTTAGCATAGCATGACTGTGCCTATCCTATGAGAAGCCTGAGGTGTCTCTTAAAGCTCTTCACAATTAAGAGAGTGCAGCAACACGAGCTCTGGGATATTAAGCTAGAAGGGATTACAAGGTCACGGAGTCTGATCAGGAAGCACCATGTTCACTGAAATCAAGGTTTCCTTCTTTGGGATTCTGATCCTTTCAGGGCACTGGTTCTTGTGTTTGAAATGAGACGGTGATGATTAGAAAACAAGGATAGAAGAATATAGCACCATTTATGAGTGCTGTCACCATGCCAGGTCTGCATTGCTCTTCCTGTAAAACACATGCTTCTTATAGCTCAGAATTCGTTGGAGAGACTCGTGGTTTCTCCAGTTTTAACATTAGTCTCTCCCTCTATTAAAATCAAGGGTATCTGATTGGTTCAATAGTCAGTATCTACCATTTTCCAAAGGGATGATGGGATGCTTTATAGTAGTGCTTGGTGAAATGGGTGTATACAATTATGTAGCCAAAACTGAATGGGCTGTTGTAACTAGTGGGCTGTCCCGGGGCTGGTCGAAATGTTGGCCCATGACCTTGTCTAGGGCAGTCTACCCGTGTGCCTCACCTTTCATGTAACTTAAATTGTTTCCAGGTGTGAGGCTGCCCATTTAGTTGCCTTGATGCCAAGGACAGAATACATGGCTCCGAACCTCTCCTTATACCATGCCCCATGCCTCGCAGGTGGCATCCATATCCTCCCGCCCCTTAGCTGGGCTGCACTGGGCCTCACCTAGCTTAGACTTGGTTTCAGGCATCCTCAGACATACCTGGGCTCCCATGCCACCACACTGTGGCTTCTTCCCACACCCCCATAGTGGGGCTTCAATACCCTGCTCTTCACTGGAGCCTCAACATCCGGCTCCCTTACTGGGCTTCTACCTTGCCCCCTGGGGCCTCAACACCCAGATCCCTCGCTGGGCTTCTGGGCTTCTGCCCCTGCCTCAGGCCCCACTCACTGGACCTGGGCCCTGTGCTTTTCTGTCGGGGTGTGCTCCTCTAGCCTTTCCCCTCCACTGGGTAACCTGCAAGGCAGTGGGAACTGAGGCTTTCTGGTGCCCCATCCTCACCCTGCACTGGGGAGGCACAGGTGTGGCATTTCCTGGAAGCTGCCTTGCCACAAGCAGCCCCACCACACCATCCAGCCCCAGCAGGGGGTAGTGTTAGGTCATTCGCCAGGACCAGGACCTCCTCCATCCCCATAGTTCTTACCCTGACCTCCCAGCTGTTCTGGGAGCAGCAGCCGGCTGGGCAACGTTGTTCTTTCAGCCTCCTGCAGCAACTTCCAGCTCTGCTCTTGGGGCCCAGCCTTATACCCAGGCTCCCACTCTCTCCTCCAATCAGGCAGCCCCCTGCCTAACATGTGACCACCTGATTGGGCCTGCTCCCACCTGCAGGCTGCTTACTATCTACTCAGAGCCCTTAATGTGGCAGGCACAACCTGTGCTCTGCCACAGCTGTCTTATGCAGTACATCTGATTAGATCATCTGAATGGCACTCACTAGATAGGGCTGGGCAAAAAAGGGATTTTTTCTCTTTGGTAATCTGTGCTGGGAAATGATGCATGAAAACATGCTCTGCCCACTCTCCCGTTCTCTACGTACCAAGGGCCAAGAAAATGACATGCAGCCACTTGCAACAGCCAGGAAACATGTCCAAGACTGAATGTGGCACAGGTTGTGCACTAAGCAGCAGCAATTTACATTGTTTTGGAAAAGGACTGAGTAGGTGCAGCATATTTTCATGGAGGCACTGGCTATATCAGTGGTTGGATTTGGTATAGACAAGGCCTCTAGGTCTACTATTGTGCTTGTCTTGAAATGCCCAAGTCTTTGCAGCACTTAACAGTTCAGTGTCTACTTCACCCATAAGCCCTGCTGGGAATTACAGTTGAGGCTTTCTTCTGTCTGGCCTATGAAACTCAGTCCGGGGTGCATTCTCAGACTGTGCCTAAGCAATCAGGCACTGGGATCTGCTGGAGGAAGATGTGGCCACTTCTCCCTCTCCCCCCTTTATTCAATATCTCAAGACCAGCAGTGTCCCAAGGAAATGGGAGACCTGGGTTCAATTCCCTCCTCTACTCAATGGGATTGAATGCACATCTCCTGCCTTCCAAGAGTTCCCTAATGTCCAGGCTATAGCGGATTGTAGAGTGGGGAAGCTCTCATTCACTCTGCTGATGCTGTTCTGCTGTGCTTGGGATATTTTAACACCTCTGTTGGACTAGAGAGATTGTCATCATCAGCAGTCCCTCGATATGAGGGTGAAAGTCTTCCAGTAAATATAGAAGTCAATGGTGAGTCCATAGATGACTGAGGAGGCTAATCCAAGATCCACACATTTGACTGTGTTTGTGGCAAATAGTTCCAGAAGGAAGAAGTAGATGCTGGTGATGTTGCCCCAAATGATCACTGTCTTGTCATATATCACAATGCTTTTGGGACAATTCAGTGATTGAGTCTCCCAGGTATTGATGCTAATATCAAATTTCATTAGATTGCCCTTCAAGGTAACCAGCCATGAGTTGGGAGTATAGGACATGTAGATGCAGAAAGAGTAGTGGACATGATATAAGTGATATACGTGGGAGCCAGTTGTCAGGCATCCTTATGACATGTCCTGTCCAACAGAGCTGATGCCATATAAATGTGGCTTCAATGCTGGTAGTGTTAGTTGAGCCAGAATGCTAGCTCTGTCCTTCCTTGTTCATTGTCCTTCCAGTTGATATGGAGGATTTTCCAAAGACATTGCTGATGGTTACATTCCAAGACGTTCAGATGTTTGCAATAAGTTGTCCAAGTTTCACACGATACAATAGTGTAGGGATAACAACAGCCTAGTAGATGACAAGTTTGATTCAGGTCCTGATGTCATAACTGTCAAAGCCACAATTTCAGAGAGGCCCAAAAGCAGCAATGGCAGATTTATCTGGTGTTGAATATTGTCATCTCTCCTTACTTTTTGCGAAAGGTGGATACCCAAGTAGTAGAAATGCTCAACATTGTCCAAGGATTGCCCTCTCAGTGTAATATGCAGCGAAATAGCTGGAGGATTTGGGTTGGGTTTGTAAAAGATATTGGTTTTCATGAAGTTGGCAGTGGCACTCTTCATTGTAGCCTATATTCTATCCTAAACCATCAGAAAGAGAGGGGAGGGAGAAGTATTGTGCATCATGTATTTGGAATATTGGGGTAGATTTAGTGTTCACATGTATCCAACCAAGTAAACTATAATCAGTCTATTATAGGTTGGGCTGGGATCATTTCTGATTATTTAAGTAGCCCAACACCTCCCTCTTTGACCAAGTGTCTCATGACTGTCAAAATCCCATGTCTGGGCTGAAAATGTCCATGCTGCATATTTGCTGAGGGCTAAATTTTATGTTTAGAACGTGTTAGTGAAACATGGTTTGGCCCTTTTCCAGCAAGGGAAAAATATGTTGCCTTTGTTAAAAGGAGTTCTGGTGATCTTTCTTTGAACAACTCTAGTTACCCTGCAGGTTTAAGTAGGAAATATTGCAATAGACTTTGTGTCAGGGGTATGCCTTTTGCATTCCTTAGATTTTCCATGTGTTTTGAGCACTGCTACCATTACTCTGTTAACAAAAGATAAGATATTAACCCTACAGATGACCTGTGTGGCTGCCAATATTATGCCACATGATGGAATGGCTGGGGGGTTTCAATTTGATTTCTAAAAAAAAAGGAAAGAAATCAAACAAAAAAGGAAAAAGTGCCAAAAACTTGCATAGTACCAGGATCATGGTTGTCTGTGCAGCCTTAATTGGGCCACTTCTCCAAAGCATTACAATACAGTCTTTAAGTACATGACTGCATTTGTTCTTTCCACAGGATCCTTGCCCCCTTTAGTGCCAGTAGTTTAACTAGGGGTGGGCAAGGGGGCACCTGCTTTGGGCACCAAGTTAGCAGGGGGATGCAATCCCCACACCCCCCCTGAGTCCATGCCCTGGCAGTATACCCATGCTAGGGGCTCCAAAACAGTCCTCTCCTGCTTTAAGAGCAACAGCCAGGGTGGGCAGAAAACATGGTGCTGGTGGCAGCAGCAACTCAGCCCAGGGCTGCAGTTTCCTGTAAGGTTTGCCTCGGGTACCACCTCTGCCTGGGGTTTGCCCTGAATAACTCCCTGTGGGGGGCGCCCCCGAGCACACCCCCCCCCCCCCCCCCAAAAAAAAACCCCCAAACAAACAAACAAACAAACCCCCAAATAACTGAATGAAGTAAGACCCATCAACTGTGCACTAAATGAGGCTGCGGTCTTGGGGATAAATTATTGCATGGTCATATTATTGAAAGCAAAGGCAACCTTAATTTGGTTTTGGTGTGAGAAAATGAAGGCTGCAATTTTTGTATGTGCGTGGACATTGCTGTGTGTTATAACCCAGTAAATCAGGATGGAGGGGAGAGCTTTGTGGTATCACTCACTGGTCATTTCTAATGGATAATTCATTACCTGCATATCTTTCCAGGAAGCGGCTGCATGTATGTTACTGATGGTTTATACAAAAAAATAATTACAGAAAGATGTAATGCAATATTTATTTAAAATCCCTGTTTTGGGAAATCATTGAATCATGTCTGTCTTGAGGCATTGTGGTTCAGTTTCTAAATACTTCTTGCTGAAGCCATTTCACTTTAAAACAACCGATCTCAGAGCTGTCCTTTCCAAAGCCAGGAAAGAATGGTTTGCAAGCAGCTATCAACCCCTTAAAACAGAGATCCTTCTTTAAAAAAAAAAAAAAAAAGCCCCCTTTTTTTTTAAAAGCTCAGAAATTGTTGGGGGAAATGGAGACATAATTTCAGGGATTTTCAGAAACACATATCCTGAGTACAGCAGGCTTTTCTTACTCATGACCTTGGGCACATGAAGTCTGTCAGGGCCTTTTAACTGAATTAAATGGAATTCAAGGCTCCCGAGCAGAGCCGAATCCCTCACACTGATCCCTCTTACAGTCTCAGACATGGGCAGACACTACGGAAACAGAAAATTCATTGCTGAACTGTTAAGCTGGCACACAATGAACAACTCCTAGCTGGAAATGGCAGAATACCAGCAAGAGGAGCCTTGCAGGGGGCTTGGAACTGCGCTGCCGAGCAGAAGGCTGAAGAATTAACCGTGGGGGCCATTTGGAAACAATGCTGCAGAAAGTGGGGGAGGAAATACTGATTAAAGTGTTAATGCTTCTCACATGCATGTCAGCTGCACAGAGGGAAAGTGTCAGGCAAATGCATCTCACAGAGAGCAGAGCCCAAAATGAGCCTGCTTAAATTGAGCCAATTGTCCGATAGGCAATAAGAGGAAGGAAAATATTTTGAAAAGGCACTGACTTTAACGGGCATTGGATTGTACCTCCGTGTCAGCAGCTGACTTCCTCTTTGGTTACTGCTTGGCCGCAACAGCGGTATAGAGAGACAGACAGCTGGGGCAGCTGTGGTTTCGTGGATGGGACATGGCGCTAGGAGTGAGGAAAACTGGGTCTTGTTCCTAACCCTTAATTACGGATCTGTGTAAACTTGGGCAGATCCGTTAGGCCAATGGGTCAAATTCTCTATCAGTCTAAGTGGACTGGGTAAGTGGTCGGTGGAACTGTGCCTTCTTTCACAGGGACGAAACGTGGCTGAATCACTTGCAAGCATTGCCGCTTAACGTCGGGCATCTCCGTCCATTTTGGGGATCTCCAAAGAGAAGGGGCCTGGTGCTGGTCCTGAACTCCCACTAAGCCACCTGAAGCCAGTGTCAATTCTGTCTGAAAATGCTGACCTTTCACATCGTTGACAAAAACAGAGTTTTCCATCTATTGGCTCCTCTATGAAATCCTATGAAATATGAACTTTCATTTCTACCCAGGAGAACTTTTATAATATTTTCTCCGATGCCTGGTGAAGGGTGTTTGTGCCTGAAAGCTTGCAATTAAATTTTTTTTTTTTTTTGCAAAAATCTTGTTGGTCTAATAAAAGATATCATCCCTGCAACGAATCCTGATGACCTTTGACATCACTCTCTCTCTGTCTCAGCTGTGTCATCTGCTAAGTGAAGATAAAACAACCCTTTCCTAAAGAAATGCAGGAGGGACATTACCTAGTATTATAGGTACTTCAAAAAGGTATTTTAACAGACATAATGGGCTGGATGCTCAGCTACTATAAACTGTTCCATTGACTGAGAATCCAGCCCTACATTTTTCAGAGTAGGGGAAAAAGCCCTCTTCCTTCTGGTCTCCTCAATTTTGTATTTTTCTCCTCCTCTTCAGTATTTCTCATTCCCTTTCCTGAAATAAACACAGGGCCATTTTCCTGAGCCTCCCAAAAGAGTTTCAAACAGTCTTAAAAGTGCCACTGAAGGGATTGCAAACACATCTATCATTGGGATTTAATTAGGAGAAGAAGCAGTAGAAGCGAAGTTCCAGGAAGGCAGATATCCATGCACATCGAAAGCAATCTGATTGCCTGCACCATGGTGAAATCCAACATGCCAGTTCAGGTTGGAGAGAAAGAAAGGGTCTGGACAGCACCAGAGCTGTCAGATGAGAAAGCCAGCAAAGGCATCAAATGGTGTTTCCCTTGGTGCCAGTTCATCAGTTCTTTAATTAACTAGCCAAGGCAGCAAAGGCCAACAAAACTTTAATGCAAAAATGTAGTGCTCCCCCACCCCCCAGCTCGCTCGCTCGCTCGCTCTCACTCGCCCTCTCTCTGGGATTGGCTTATTTAAAAACTATATTTCTGCCTAGGCATTCAAAAATGCTGAGTGCCTCAAGCAAACTAGTAGAATAAGCATGTTTCTCTACCATTTTTTTGGCAGGCTGTGCAGCCTGAGTCCTGCTTTAAATTAAAGAACATGTGGCTTGAGTTTAGCATTATCATGAAAATGAAATTACCACTTTAGAAAAGTCAAGTTATTTTGGAAGTGAAAACTGCAGGTCAGAGCCCACCAAAATTCCACAAACTTGCTCAAGAAGCATCTTGCTGAAGGTTCAGCGCCGCGGCGCAGGACACTGCATCCCTTTGGGCTCTGATTTACGGCGAGCTCTCCTGCACACTTTCCTACATTTGTTACATGCCCTACAAACCTCAGCTCATTGTCACTTTGACTCCATCCACAGCTCCCCCATAGACAGATGAAAGAAACCATCCATCACATGTCAGCTAAATTGACTGAGGCTCATCCTGTTGTTTTGAAGCCCTTTTGAAAATTGCTCTGGCGGCGGTAACTGTGGCAATACAATGCAAGTGCTAGTGGTTTGCTCAGCTGAAAACCCTTGATGCTGTTACAAACAAGTTAATTGTCTTGCCAATAGATGAATGTTGCTCCGAGAAGAGACAACTGCATGTGCTGTCTCAAAGGCATTGGGACCAGTCCTCCCGTGCTGTCAATCTTGCCCCATGAATTTCAGCGGATGGTAAAGCGTGTGTGCTGCTGCAACATGGTGGTTTTGAACAGGATTTGATTTTTTTTATCCTTTCTTGTTTAGTTATTACGTCCACTAACTACTTCTTGCTCTAGGCTTGCACAGCTCAATGCCTGGGACTGCAGTTAAAGAGATGAGTCCCGCTGCTGTTAAATGAAATGCGACACGAGTCAATTTTGGGTCATCACATAATAATAATAGATGTGTGCGCACTCATGTACATGTGCACTCCCATGTGTCAGATAGCCTCTGCATCAGAACATACCAGTAGTGCAATATAAATCTTTCACAGTCTAAAGCTATATCCGCAGAGCAGGGTTAACGTGATCATTATTGCACGTGGTCAAGAATGGTGTCAGAAGGGGCGCTGTTAAAAATGATTTGCATGATTTCTAAATGTTCTGAAAAGTTCTTTTGCATTAAAACAAGGAATGTTTTGCAGAATTATTGAAACCATTCCACCTTGCAAACCCATCCTCCGTACTCTGGCTAGGCGAGTGAAGTCCTGAAGAAAAATCGCTCTAGCTGCTGGAATGGAATGGCCATGTCCTTTAAACTCTGTACTGAACCAAGACTGTGATGATAAGAGAGGCTATCCTGCTGGGAGTTTCATCGATTTCTTAGATTTTTAGGGTCAGAAGGTATTTTTGTAGATCATCAAGTCTGACCCCCTGCCCTGGACAGGAAAGAGAGCTGGGGTCAGATGACCCCAGCCAGGTGCTTGTCTAGTCTCCTCTTAAAGACCCTCAAGGTAGGGGCAAGCATCACCTCCCTTGGAAGCCCATTCCAGATTTTGGCAACCCTTACCATAAAGAAATTTTTCCTAATGTCTAATCTAAATCTGGTCTCCATCACTTTATGGCTGTTGTCCCTAGTAACCCCAAGGGGCTCCCTGATAAACAGAGTATCCCCAATTCCTTGCTACCCGCCCCAATGAATTTGTAGATGGCCACAAGATCCTCTCTAAGCCTTCTTTTGTGGAGGCTGAAGAGATTCAGGTCCCTCATTCAGTTCTTTTGAATGAGACCTAAAAGCAGTTGCGGCTAAAAACCTCATGCCGATTTCTAGTCTTGGTACCCTACTTAAAGTATCTCCAGGCGTTTCATTCAGATTCGGTATTCTTCACTTCCTATCCTTCGTTTGGATGTTTCCATAAGTGGCTGCACGTAGATAGTAGCTAAGGAAAAGTATAGTATGTCAAGTGATTTATAGCATGGTCATAAACTAAAAAATACAGATGATTCCTATTCATAGTCCACCACTGCCCAGGGGTTACTTTGGGATTTACCACATGAAACCAAACATTGTTTTCATGCAAAGGTTCATACTTGGGCTGGGAAACATTTTTTTTCATAGTTCAGTCCTGGTTTTGACAAGAGCTGGGATGTTTTCTTATGCTGTGAAAGATCCCACAGGTCCAAGGCTGTTCCTGTTCGGGATTGGGATGAAGCAGAGCCGTTTCAGAATGAGTGTGAAAGACAGAAAACCATATATCGCTGCAGCCCCCTTAGCACCCCCCTGGTGATGGCCCAGGACTCTGCGTTAGGCTGCTTCTCTGAGAAGGAGGATCTCCAGTTCAAATGTCTGGTCCGAATTCAAAACGGGGCCTTCAGCCTAGCTCATCTCAGGTCAGTGTCCTCAACCCTCTAGGTGTCACAGGGCATGGGAAGAAGGGACTCTCTTTCATTTCCACCAGAAACTTCAGCCTGGACCTGAAATATGCTCCTGTCAAAATGATTATGTACTTTCCTATGAAAAGTTTGGTTTTTGACAAAAAAATTCCACCCGGCTGTAGTTTTGACACTTTCCTAGTCATCTTAAGATGATGCTATGTCCTGTTGAAGTAGGAACCGAATCTGAACGGTGTTTACAGATGGTTTTAAATGTAGTTTTCTTTGCAAACATAGGCGGTGGCTACCATGAGCTATTACACAACTTTTATTATTATTCATATGACAGTAGCACATACAGGTTCCACATGAGATCAAGGTCTTGTTGTGCTAGGTGCTATTCAAACATAATGAAAGTGTACCTCTTCCCCAAAAAGTTTAGTCCCAGACCCTGATCCTGCTAATATGATAACCACTTAATCCCCTCTGTCCTCTCTAAGTCTGAGGTCTAGGACCCCTGAACAGCTACATGCCTTTCATAATATAGAAAAGCAGCTGCAGAGAAAGATGATGCTATTGCAGACAGTGTTTTTTGCCATAGCCACTTGCTCTTTTTAAGCATGTCACTCCACGATGATAATCAGTTTGCAGAATGTCTTCCTGTAATGTTGGCTACATTTTCAGCAGCAAGCCACACAGATGTACAGGGAAAAATGCCCAAGAAGCCATTTTTGCAACCAGGAAGAGATTTGCAACTGGGTATTTGCTCTTCCAACAGTCCATTAACATCATTAAGGACCTGTTTACACATGTAGGTGTGTAGGTCAGAGATGAAGGTAAAAGCAAGGCTGCCTTTTGGGCTCGGTATTTGCCCTTCATGTTTAAGTCTTTGCAACTAGGACGTGCTTGTGCTGCCACAAGAGAAGACAGTAGATGCCAAGATTCAGCACAGGAAGCCTGCTCAGTTCATCTACAGCACATTACAATCGATCTCTGGGGAAAAGGAGACGTATGAAGGGACATCGCTGTTCCCTAGTCACGTGTAGCTCTCTGAGCAACATTACAGGAAGCCTCTTTATGAGCAGCCCTCACGGAAAAGGGAAATGTGGGAAGCTCTTGGGAACCCATGCCATAAAATCAGTATGGAAAACAAAGCAATGGCCTCAAACTGTTGGCCGTTCATAGGAATTAGCAATACAAATATGAGATGGAATAATTAAACATTCTTACTGTGTCGGGCATGCTTCCCATTAGACTCAGGCAGCTGGGTGTCTCTGAGCTACAGTAAGAAAAGTGACCACCAAATGCCTGATTTAACATCCTCCAGTCTCTCCATTGCATTTAATGGGCACTGGAGCAGGTCTGATGTAGAACGGGAACTTTTTTATATATCCCATCTGCTGGATGAAGGATGCTAAGGAACAGGGATAAAGACCCTGCTGCAATATCCTCAGGCTGTGTTTTAGAGCAGTTTCTCTCAAACATTTTAGACTCAAGCCCCCTCGTTAGATGCAAAGCATCCCTCAGAAAATGCTAGCTGTTAGCTTTCACTCGTTTTTTGATTATGGAAAAATGATAGAGCAATTCTCCCGTTGTGAAGAACTCACAAAGACCATGACAGGGCAGGATGTTTTTGACTCTTGGGGTTCCTATTTGAAATCTCTGGGTTTATCTTGCAAACCGTGCCTAGGTGTTGCAGCACCCTGCCTGACAATCACTGTTTTAGAAAGTCTTAGCACCCAGCACCCTGCACCATACAGCACTGGAAAGGACTTCCTAGGTTATCGAGTCCAGCTCCCTCCATTGGAAAGCAACCATTTACCTAAGGTAGGGGGGGTTAAAATGTTTCAGGGATTTAACTCTGCTGCCACTCACCCTCCTTTCCCCTGCCCCTGATTTTTATTCCAGTTCATCGCAAACACAAGGTATAGACCAGAGATTCTCAACCAGGGCGAGGGGTGCCTTGAGTCTAAAAAAGGTTGAGAACCACCGGCATAGACATATGAGCAAATTACAGCAAGTTAAAAGGAGACTTGCAGTGTGCCAGCTGCTGCCCTGTAAGTGCCTCTGTGCCAGCTCTTACCCTGGACTACATCCGAGCCAGCCCAGGATAGCTTACCACTGAAGGAGACAAGGCTAAGCTGCCCTGGTTCAGCTGCTGTATACTCCATACACAGAGGACATGTTCGAGTAAGTCCCTGCCTGCTCTAACTTGAGTTGTCCATACTCCCGGTGTGCTGGGACCTGTTCCTTTCTTCGGTGTATGGGAGTGAAACCACCACGACTCGATCTTCCCTGTAACAGAAAATAGGCAGCAACTCTGAGGATGTTTCTGAGCTAAATTTTGGACTCAGGTACCAAAGAGCCACAGTGAGATCTGAGTTTCCTTTATGGATCTAGTGCTCAGTCCCTCTTTGCTTCAGTTTCCCATCTTTAAAATGAGCTCCTTACTTTAGTAGGGAGGGTGTCTTGAAGCTAAACATCCCAATACTGTGATCACCCTAGGCATCCAGCTGACAAATCCCAGGTGGAAAATGGGCAGTGGACTTCCTGCTGGGTGTACATGGCTGCCTAATGGCTCTGGTACTAACTTGTTGGGTCACCTTGGGCAAGTCACATAACCTCATTTTCTTCCTCTGTAAAATGAGGCTATTAGCAAGTTGCTTTTGCTTTGTCAAATGCTACTCACAGATATGGAAAGACCACAAGTTGTAATGCTTCATGTAAAGTCCACAAAGGCCAACAAAAAAGTGACCAAAAAACCTGGAATTTCCCACATCTTTACTTTGTCACCCTTACATAGCCCTCGAGCAAACTGCTAAAAGCATTAGCTCAGTGAAGCAGTTGTATTAGCACTGACGGGATAAAGTGAAAGAAAAAAATGTGCACTCATTACCATGAAAAAATTCATAACAGTGTTCGTCAGCAGGTTATAACCATTGCTTTTGATTTGCTAAGAATTATGCACACGTTATTTTTATTGTCCTGTCTGCTCCCCACCTCTCACTCTACTTGTGTGTCCCAATCTCTAGTTGTGTGCTGGATTTTTTCAACTGTTGGCCTTTTGGGGTAGATATTGCCATCGATTATGTGATTGGCGAAGGGGACACTGACACTGACTGGTTGTTCTGTGGGTGCTACCATAATACAAATACTTGATTAATCATCATTATCATCTATGGAAATATTTCCTAAGGGAAGAGACAGAATCCTCAATTTTACAGTCATGAAACATTGGCCTGGGCAGACAATAAAAACTATCGTAACCCACCAGGGGAGAACACAATGAGGCAGATTCAGAGCCACCTATTAGGCCTGTAAGTACACTTAGGTGCCTCAATATTGTCTTATTCCATCGTGTTCAAGGCCTTGAATGACTGTTATTGTACAAGGTAGTTGCCCCCTTCTCCTCGGTGCTCTTTATGTGGCTGTCTCAAAGATTAAATGGCAGCTTGTTATAAAAATAACACATTGATGGATTTTCCAGGACTGGAGTAGCCTTGAATTTAGGTGCCCAAATCCCCCCAGGTGGATTCCTAAGTGGAACAGAGTTTGGCTCTAAGTGTTTAAGCCAAACCTACCTGAAGTTATTGGGAGTC
>NW_005842296.1:1033090-1047074 GCF_000455745.1 Alligator sinensis | reverse complement strand
TTTCCCTTTATTCCACTAAATCAGGCCTAAAAAGTAACCCTAGTATTCAGTTGGAAAGAAATAGGTTGAGAAAACAGCTTGGAAGAGTAGTTTCTTAGGAATCTTGAGTTGGTCAGTAATATCACATGTTCAAATTGTTTAGGGCTCTATCAAAATGTCTCTTGCTGTACAGTGAAGCTTGTATTGCAGTTACTCAAAGGACCGATACATTGACTTACTGGAGGTGACCTTTCCTACCAAACGTGGAATGAATTGCATTCAGTGCATTTGGGGACGTGGTGCTGTGGTTTATAAGACAGGAAGAGTGGCCTTAACAGTGTAGTCTCTTGCATTTGTCTCACAGTAAAAAAAAAAAAAAAAAAGAAAAAGAAAATTAAAGATCAGAAAAATAACTACTTTGGTGCTTATTTTTTGTTTACCTATGCCTCAGTAGTGCCCTGCACTCCCCCTCGCTGTATAAATAAAGAGAGGAAAAAAAGACACATATATATAGATTCTGGTAACTCTTATGTGGTTAATGTCCTGTAAGTATTTAAATGAGTCATCTGGTGGCTCCCCGCATCATGATTGGTTAAGCTATCTAACATACTTTATTGCCCCTGTGATTTATGGCCTGATGAGGACACTCCAACGGGGTTGAGAACCTCTCTGGGGTTTACTGAGCTGGTACATATTTTATGCTGATTTCAAATAAATCAATGTCCATTACAGCATGAAAAATAGGAGCATTGGAAAGAACATTGAAAAGAACTATTTCCAGAGCTTTGTGTTTTGCTTCATGCATAAAGCATGAGGGCTTCATTAACATGGAAGTATGTGCATGTGAACCCTTAAGTCCTTATTAATCATTTTGGTGACTAATACATGGAGCTTCCCTAAAATGAACCATGATGTACACACTGTGTGTGCAATGTTTCCTCAAAGGAGTGTGAAAAAATAATGGATTAGGTAGCATAAATGTGTGTGAAAGTGTCTAGATAGGTAGATAGACTCTCAATGTGAAATATGTGGTTCCCTACCCCACTGACTGTATGACAACCAGCTGCATCAATGAATGAGGCAGAGATCCCTCAGGCTCTGGCTCATTCACCCCTGTTCTGCTCACACCGGACCTGTTTCTGCACCACTGAAGCCAGTGGTAGTTGCTCTGCTGACTTCAGTGATGGAAAAATTAAGCCTTGAATTAATTTTCTGCAAAGGGCCTGCAAGAAAACAGTATATGCCTGCATAATTCTGTACTTCATCCCGATGTTCGTTCCCAAGGGAGCAGAGGTAAGGCCGAGACATCCAAGTGCCTTACTTTGAAAGTCAAGATTGTCCCTTACCCCAGACCGTCATCCAAAGGTGGGGAAAAGGACATAAATCTTTCTCCATGGACTCTGCCTGTCCAGCTCCCAGTTGGAGTGTGCAGTCGGTAATCAAACTCCTTGGAGCTTCCAATCTCATCATGACGAAGTGTTTGGGGAATAAGTAGAGAGGAATGACTCAATAGTTTTCAGAGGGGCCTGCCTGTTGTGATTACCCCTAACAGAGGGCAAGAAGTAAAGTGTCAGTGTAGCCCTTGTTAGAGTGTGTCTTTAAGGTTTCTGGAGTGAGCCCAGCAGTGCTGCCAAGAGGTAAACCCACCCCACTCACCCTTGTAAACGAGGAAGAGTGCATGCTTGAGCACATGCCTCTGGCTCTCCATGTCTAGAAAGCCTGAGTGTGCTGGTGCGGGGCATGCTCATGGCTATTGTGATGTGCACATTTGTTCATAGCATTATAGAAAGTTAGGCTTGGAAGGCACCTCAGGAGGTCACATCTAGTCCAGCCCCCTGCTCAAAGAAGGACCAGCCCCAACTAGATCATCCCAGCCAAAGCTTTGTCTATCTGGGTTTTGAAAACTCGCAAGGATGGAGTTTCCACCACCTCTCTGAGTAACCCGTTCCAGTGTTTACTACCCTCCTGGTGAGAAAATTCTTCCTACTATCTAACCTCAACTTCCCTTGTGGCAACTTGAGACCACTGCTCCTTGTTCTGTCATCTACCACCACTGAGAACAGTTCAGCTCCATCCTCTTTCGAACTTAGGTAGTTGAAGACTGCTATTAAGTCTCTTCTCAGTCTCCTTTGCTCTAGACTAAATAAACCCATTTCTCGCAGTCTTTCCTCATAAGTCATGTCCCCCAGCCCCCTCACCATTTTTTTCACCCTCCACTGGACTCTCTCCAATTTGTGCACAACCTTTCCATAGTGGGGGGCTCAAAACTGAACACAGTACTCCAGATGTGGCCTCACCAATACTGAATAGAGGGGAATAATTACTTCCCTTGACTTACTGGCAGCACACCTGCCAAAGCAGCCCAGTATGCCATTTGCTTTCTTGGCAACAAGGGCACACTGCTGACTCATATTCATCTTCTTGTCCGCTGTCACCCCCAGGTCCTTTTCTGCAGAGCTGCTGCCCAGCCAGTCACACCAGCTGGTCCCAGTGCATGGGAGTGTTCTGTCCTAAGTGCAGGACTTTGCACTTGTCCTTGTTGAACCTCATGAGATTCCTTTTGGCCCAATCCTCCAATTTGTCTAGGTCACTGTGAATTCTAGCCCTACCCTCCGGTGTATCTACTATTCCCCCAATCTTGGCGTCATCTGCAAACTTGCTGAGGATGCACTCCATGTCATCGTTCAGGTCATTTGATGAAGACACTGAACAAAACCAGGCCCAGGACCAACCCCGTGGGGCACTCCACTTGATACTGGATGCCAACTAGACATCGAGCCATTGATTGCTACTCTCTGAGCCCGATGCTCCAGCCAGTTTTCTATCCACCTTACAGTCCATTCGTCCAGCCCGTACTTCATCTACAGAACAGGCACAAGGGGGTTGGGCGTATCTCTCAGTGGCCATATGAACTTTGCCTGAGCACCCTTTTGTAAGGAACTTGGCTAAAAATGGTCATCATAGGTATCTTCATTTCTATTATTATCTGAATGATATTAGTACCCATATGCCTTAACTGATATGAAGGCCTCCTAGCATTAGACACTGTGCAGCCACAGAGTGAGAGACACTCCATGCCCTGAAAAGGTTACAGTCCCAATAAACAGCAGAGAAAAAGGATGAGAGTGGAGCACAAGTATTCCCAGTTCACAGAGTAACTTGGCCAAGGTCATGCAGGGAGTCTCAGAAATCTTGGATGCAGCCTAGATCCCCATCTCTTGTCTTAGCTGCAAGGCTACTTCTTCATCTCCTGGCTGTATGTGATTTGGATTATAAAGGCCTTGGACTGGGGTTCATGTCTATTCACACAGCTCTGTGCAGTGCCATTCACTGAGCAACAACTTTGGCATCTAACTGAGAAAGAAAGCTTGAGTTATCATCATCATCATCACCATTTTATTACTGCAGCACCTCGAAGCCCTAATATTGGACCACGAGTCCAGTGTGCTAGGTGCTGTAAAACCATAGAAAAGACAGTCCTTGCCCAAGGGGCTTACAACTAAATATAAAGCAAAAGGCAACAGATGGATGTAGCCCTATAGAGAGTAAAGAAACAATGAGACAATATTTATCAGCGTGGTAATAGTATCAGCACATCAGCTGACTGTTTTTTGTTGGCATCAGTCATGCTTCCCAACACAGGAGATGTGGAGAACATTCGATATAGATATGGTTTAAAAAAATGTAAATATTTTTACAGAATTATTCACTGGACTGTGCACTCCCCATTGCTATAAAATGCTTGATATGTTTTTCCAGCATTGGATTGGTACCCTAGAAAGGCTGTAGGAAGAGGAGCCGTATCATCATGACAGCTTCCTGAGGGATCCTTCAGCAATAATTTATTATAGTCTTCCTGGAATATTGTTCCTTGGAGATCCATTTTCTGTTCCAGTAGAGTTGCTTCTCACACGTGCAAAAAAAAAAAAAGAGGAAGCAGATCATGTACCTCTACCAAAATCTAAAACTTCAACTATCTGGAGCTACAGAGTCACTTGGGGACAAAATGGAATAGCATAATGAAATCATAATGTTCTGTTTGCAGAACAATATTTTATAGCAAGTCATGGAAAGACTTTGATGAAATTTAGCCATTGGTCTGGCTTAAGAATGCGATTTCTTCCTCTGAATCTACTGGCTGGCTCTTAACCAGAAGGAATCATGTCGAGCATCCTACAACAGTTGAAAATCTGTTCTAACATTAACTGTCTCCAAACTGTTATGTAAAAGTAGCTTTTTTTTTCTCCTTTTGCACAAAAGTTGGTCTGAGGACACAAAGTTCTTATCCAGGATCAGGAGCCATGTCTTGAGTTACAAGAGCACAAGAGAACTGGCAAGATGCGAGGAGCCTCTGTGAACAAACTAACAACGCAATGGCTCTCAATATTTAATCAAATTCTCAGTGATCACAAATCTTGCAACACATTCCAAAACTACTAAAAAATGCTATACAGAAACCAGCTGAGCCAATATTTAAAGCCTTTTTAATTTAACAGAAACCATTTTTTATAGTATCCAGGATATGTTTCTGGCTTTCCTACTTGTCACATGATCTCCTGTCCAGATGTGCTGATGTATATCTAGTAGTGGACCAGCCAAACCACAGCACTTTCCTCCTGCTTGTAGCTTGTTACTGTAATTCGACCATACTTCTCTCAGCGACAGAAGCACTATATTAATAAGCGGTATAACAACAATCACACAGGCAGGGATAAAATTTGACATGCATCTAAAAATAATAACAACAACAGTGATATGGGCTTATTCACATCAGGTTCACATATCTGCTCAGGGAAACCCAGTATGTGGCTGTTTGGAAGCTTCCCCTTTTTCTCACCTGCAGCACAGAAGTTATACCCAAGGAGAAGATTTCCTGTAGCTTTCCCCCGGAAATTAGCCAGCGTCTTTGTTGAGATCCCACAGCTAACACTACGCATTTGTAGCCAATTTCATGGGCAGCAGCTTGAACTCTTGCACATTGAACTAGCAGTTTTCTCAATGGCCTGTGTCATGCAGACTGAAAAGGAGATCCCCCCCCCCGTGTGGGGTAATTATTCTTAGGATTAAGCACTGGCAGTCTGCTCAGTGCTAGAAACGACTTTCTGAAGGACTGGTTCTCCTCCCACTTCCAATAGCATAACCTCACTGGGCCAGATCCTGATGTAACCAGGTAAGGGGTCTGATCCAGCTCCCTGGGAGTTTCACGAATGAGTCCATAAGCAGTTGGATTGGCTCAACACCAAGGAAACCAACAGAGTTACTCCTGATTTATAGTGATAGAAGAGTAAAGAAGTATTGAGTGTGGAACTGAATGTAAGGTGCAAGCGCTTGGCACCCAGAAAATAGGAGCTGAAGGCACTGAATAGTCTGGAGGACTGTGCCTTAAAAGAGCCCAGCCAAGTCAGCCATTAGCAGCTAACAGTCCCTGTAACACAGGCGCTTACACGCTCTCATTGTACACGCTCTCATTGCTATAGTCTGAAAGCACTGTGCCTCTCCCTTGTGCAAAGAAATGCTATTATCCCCATTTTACAGATAGAGGACTTGGTACACAGAAGGACTAATAAAGACATTGAGGCATCCAGTGAGTTTTCCAAAAGCTCTGGAGTAGACAAAGCCCCCAGCTCCTTCTTGAAAGTCAAAACTATTAAATGCCTAACTCATATTAGGGATTTTCTACATCCCACCAGTCATCAATACACCCTTTGTAGATCTGGCCTCAGGTAACTGAGCTGAAGTCATGCTGAAGTCCCTGGCATAATGGGAGTGAAAGCCCGGCCTCCACAAGCGCCCTGACTAGGCATGCCACCTTCCTGTGCATTGGGGTGACCCAAAACATAGGCCCAGGGGCAGGCAGAGCCCAGCTTTGCATCTGGCTTTGTGTCCATTAGGTGCATGGGCCTGGATAGGCCAGAAATGGGAGAAGCGCTGTCTCTGCCCCCCCAGAGTATCAGACAGCACAGCTAACTGGAACAAGCAATGATGGAAGGTGCTGCTGCAACGAACCCCAGGGAAGTGTGCTGGGGGGTGGGAGAATTGTACCTCGGGAGAAGGGGGCAAGACAGGGTAGCCCTGAGTTATTTTTTGGTGACCTTCTCTTCAGATTAGTCCCCCAAACCTTCCTGCCTTTGACCTTTAGTGCTGCACAATCATCTGAGGATAATAAGGCTAAAAAAGCTCCATGCATCCGTTTCCTCACTGGAAAGCCATGCACCTCCATCATATGGAAGACAGCGTGGCTCTGGGGACTCTGAAACGCAGAGTCACCTCCTCAGGAACACGCACAAAACCCCGAGCCCTGAGCTGCTTCATTCAATTATATTTTTTATCTTCTCTCCTTCCCCTCCCAACCCTCTACCCATGCTCTTCTTTTTTTTATGATTTATTCCTCTGAGCACCAATCGTCTGAAATTCTCTCTTTAACTTCAGCTTCAGTGGTGATAATGAAAGATTGATTCCTCAATTTTTCTGTGGAGAGCGCTTCACAAAAAAGTATTGCTTCTAGCAGGGATTTGCACCAAAGTATCAAAATGAAGTAAAAGTGGCATAAATCCCCATAGAAACAATGCTGCATTTCTTCTTTGAAATCAGTGCCATGAAACCTCCATCCCCATAGGCCATTTATTGCTTTAACAACAGAAATCTTGAGCCCAGGATAGAATATTAACCTTCACCCAGGGACAGGATTGACTCTCTGCCTTTATTTATTCATTTATTGTTAGCAGTGCTAAAGGACTTCTTCCATGTGCGGTTAGCTCTGTCAGGCTATTTGTGCTTACTAGGGCTCATAACTATATATATGTGATGTGCGTGTGTGTGTAATAGATGTGCATCGTAATCCTCCTGCAGACTGCTGCAGAAGTGGGTTAAACTATATGTCTGGAAGATAATGGGGCTGATTTCACATTGCTGAGATCACCAGGGATATGATATTGGCTTTGGTGCGAAGCAGATTCTGTGCAAAGACGGCAGATACGTGGACTATGAATCTGCATCATAGCCATTGCACTGATACAAAGAAGGGAGACTGTGACCCGGCGTAGCTGCAAATCATAGTCACTTCACTGACTGACTAAACAAGTTCTTGCAAGCAATGCAGGATCAGCACAGTTTGGGGTGATGGAGCTGGAGCCTGCTCTGGCTTGTGCAGTATCTGTGAACTCATCAGTTAAGTTCCTGAATCAGAATGGAGGTAGCTGGACAAGGTGAAAGGGATGTGAAAGAAGCTTATTCTGAAAAACCTTTCAATTTTGGGATTTTTAAATCATTTAAAGAAACAAAGCGATAATTTATCCTTTCCTTATCTCTGTTCTTTATTACAGGTTTGGAGCACTTTCTCAGGGAAAAGAGGAGACTTGTTAGTTCATGCCTGCGGAACATTTATGAAGCATAGGCCCTGAGGTCAATCATCTGAAGAGGCAATTGCTAGCACAGTCACTGGACAAGGAAAAGGCGTGCAACCAAGAGTATATCTGTAGCTGCTGGAGATGCATATAAAGGGCTGCGACAGGAAGTGAAGGCTAAATCGGACGGGGCTTGGCAGAAGAATGAATAAAAGGGAACTGAATGGCCATCTCTAAGCAAAGCAGAATAATCTCTAAAACACATGGGGTGGGATTTTCAAAAGCACTTATGGGAGCTAGGAGCACCCATCCCCATGAAAATCAATGGGACTTGAGGTCTAATGCAGATACCTTTGACAGTTTTCCCCACAGTGTTGATAATCTGTATTCATAGCACTATACACGAGGTTGGAGCCCTGCGTGCAATGAAGGGAGTTTGCAGCAGGATCAGAATGAGACCTTTCCAGCAGCTGATGTGGGATTTCAAGGAGCAACACGGTTTTAAGAATCAGATAATGCAACATCTGGAGACATGCAAGAGGTCTGCACTTGCTTAGTCCATTTGTTGGCAGCCAAAACCTGGATGGTCTGAAGGCAAATGTGTTAAAGCCACTCTGTCATTGACAAGAAGGTATTTTTCATGGTAATTTGCAATAAAGGGCTGATCTAAAATACAGTGGAATCAGGAGGACTCTTTCATTGACAGCAGTGGGGTTTGGGTCTGGCCTGAAGCCCACAGTCTCTACCGAAGATGAAAAGCAGAAGGGCCTCAACCCATGTGCCTTTCTAGAAAAGCTCATTAGAAAATAGTCAAGAGCAGCTGCCAGGGTATAATATGCACAGTCATTCTTCAGGTGCCATTAAATCAGTTGACATCTGCTGGCTGATTGATTATAATCCGCAATACCTATGTTCGACAATACCAATATGCAAAATTGAGATCTGACTCCCCCAGGAAGGCACACAACTCCATCTCAGTTAGAAGGGCAAAGGGGAAGAGGACCCTCCTACCTTTTAGCCCAATTGACTAGTGGTTAGGGCAGTTACCAAGGGCATAGGTGCCAACTCCATGGGTGCTCCAGGCTCAAGCACCCACTGAAAAAAATTAGCGGGTGCTCAGCACTCATGAGCCACAGCCATTTAGGCTGCTTGTAGAGGTAACCCCCCGCCAAAAAACTCAGCACATTCCCATGCCGAGCCCCACGCATGCCCAGAAGAGGCAACGTGTTACTTCAACCTGGCTTTGCATCATCTGCAAAGATCAAGCGCTTTAGTGGGGCTTTTTTGGGGCTTTTATCTAATTGCTGATTGAATCAGCTTTAGCTAAAAGTGCTAGAATGCTCTGCTAAAGCACCCAATCTTTACAGACGCTGCAGATCCAGATTGAAATAATGCACTGCTGCTTCTGGTAAAGCATGTTGTGTTTTTTTTAAGTCATCTTGTTTTTACATGTTAGGGCTCTGTACAGGCTGCTAGCACACATTAAAAATACAAGTCAGGGGAAGAAATGAATAGAAAGCAGTGGGTTAACATCTGCACTATCATGGGTGATAGTGCAGATGTTAACCCTCCCCCCAGACATCCAGGATAAACGTCTACATTGCCTTATCCTGGGCTTGCTCATCTTTTAAGAAGGCCGAGGTGAGTCATACAGGGCAGAAGTAGGATACAAATCTTTGTAAGTGGGCATACAAGGCAATTACCCTTCGACAGGGGAGTCGGTGTGAAGCCGTGTGTATTACATGATGGTTATGCAGGATTTTACACTGTGAAATGCAAGCAAGTTTTCAGAAGGGTAGAAAGAGGCCTTCCCCATCCAATTTGTGCCTGTTAGAGGAAGAGCCAAACAATTCCCAGGATTCCTGGGACAGCCTCTATCGCAGCATGTCTCCCTCTCTTCTTTCAGGACACCAGTCGTGGCAATCGGGCCATGAGAGGGGTGCTAGATCAGGGTTACATCTGTTGGATACCCCATCCAAGCAATTAACACTTAAACCCTCTCTCCCTTGACCTACTTGCCATGCCCCAAGTCTTTCCAGCTATAGCCTTAAGATGAGCCATCGTTATGATTAGAAATGTAGCACCAAGGACCGTTCCTCTGCTGTATTTAACTATTGACAGTGCCCTGTTCTTTACCTGTGGTATACTGTAGGGGTTTTATATGATGCCTATATAGGATGTGGCTGTACAGGCCAGAGGAATGGGAGTGGATGTTTTTGCGGACCCACTTGGATAAATGGTTGCCTGGAAATGCAGGGTACTGGACTCAGTGGCCCCAGGCCCCCTTGCAGTCCTACGTTGCTAAAAGTGTATTTTAGTGCTCCTGGAACCATCTTCATTTTAAATTATTTTGCAGTTGTGTTACTTCCTGTTCAACAGCGAACACAGGTCCAGGACTCAGAGAGAGTACGGAGTTTCATATTCCATTATAGACATCTAGCAGAGTCAATCCCTTGTCCAAAAGCCTCTGTTATTTTTATGATTATTAGTAATTACTTCAATGAGCACTACAGCAGAAGCCAAAAGCATAGTCCTTGCCCCAAAGACTTGATAATCTGAGTGCCTGATGCAGCCTGGGACCTGGTTTCGGTCCACCTGTGAGGTCTGGCAGAAACCAGGAGAGGCCTGGCCACGTTCCTCTTCCCTGGCCAGACTCCACAATATATACCCTCTACTTCAGAATCTGGGGGAAATCGATGCCGAACCACCTGGGGACCCTACGAAGACAGTCAGGCTGGGTTCAAGGTTGTTTTGCATGGCCAGCGTGACTGAAAGCAGCCTTTGCAGGGGTGGGAATCTGGCTCTGAGTTTTAGGAGAGATTGGAACAAGGAGCGGGAGGCCGCTGAGCACAGAAGTTTTGGGAGAACATCCCATACAGGGAGGCAGCATGGGAAATGGCATAGACGCTGGCCTAGAATTTGCTGTTGTCTCTTGCTGCTTTGTTCAAAGGAGGAGAAGAAGAGCGGAGAGTTTCATAGAGTGATTCACAGAACTGCCCTTGGACACTCACAGATGATTTCTTCAGCTGTGATTGTATTAGGATACCATACACCCATAAATCTACGCTAAGTGGACGTTTAGAGAACTGAACCAACAAAGCCACTTCTCTAAGATTTGAAAATACAGCCCAGTGCTAGATTGTCACTGCCTCCTCCTTCCCCCACCATCCTTTGTAAGGACAGGCTTTACTCCTGCCCCATACTCCCTGCAAGTTATTGAAAGGAGATTCTTTCTGGATTATACAGATCAGGTGTCCCAGTATCTGTGAACCCTTGCGCTAGCAAAAATACACACAGACGCCGTGCTCTTTTTGTTAAAAGATTCTTGCATTCCAAATATCTTCATAGTGTGCAGATGACTGAGGAGCCCTCAAGGTATTTGGAGTGCATCAGGACTCAATATTTAGCTGTATATAGACTGAGAGAAGGACAAAGGGGAAGTGTGAACATGTTTCTAAGGAACTGAAGCAAGGGTACAATGTAGGGCATTTACTCAAAGAAGCTCCTGTTCTTCTCTGAAATGGTCATAGATCAGGAGTTGACAACCTATGGCCTGCAGGCCAGATCTGAGGGGACACCCCCAGATCCTAGAGCCTGTCATGTTCTGGTTGTTCTCTCCACCCAGCCCTCCCTGCCCAGGTTCATCACTGAATGGGACCCCTTCCCATGACAGTCGGACACTTGAATCAGGGGCCAGAGTAAATGCTGGTGGCTCAGATGTGCTCTGAAGGGTGGAGATTTGCAGCCTGTGGCTGAATTGCAAGCAGCAACCCACGGCCACAAAAGGTTGCTGTCTCCTGTCATAGACTGTGACCACAGAGGAACATCTCTGCTGGCTTTATCTCTGATCTGGGCTCCACTTAGAAAATCTGCTTTTCCTTTTTTCACCCTACCAAATGACAAAAGGGCAGATCTGGTAAAGGCCTGGCTGAAAACCAGACTTAAGGCTTTAAGTTTGCTCATGATGCATGGCGCAGGCCCAGAACTAGAACTTGCCATTCAAATCGCAAAACATCAAGGAAGTCTAAGTACAAGAAACATGCTCCCGGTTACATCATTCCAACACGGCAATCAGTAGTGTTCAGGGGGATGCTTAAGTCTAATCACCCAAGCTTTGCAAAATGTTTTCAAACAATTTTGACAAATGGCTTTGAGATGGAGGGCATTTTACTTTTAATGGGCATCATCAGACAAATCAGAGTTTACGCATGAGAGGAAATATTTTTCGGTTATAAAGAGTAACCATTATCCTGATGAATATCGCTCACAAGATGACATCCAGGCTCCACTTCCCCCTATCCCCCTCCCTCTTTAGCAGCATGATCTCACTTCAGTGTATTAACACTGCAAGGACCATTCTGGCTAATCTGGCTTCACTACAAAGTGCTATTCCCTTGTGATCTGCACGCTTATCTAACTCATTTATCTGGCTCAAGTTTATCTGGCGGTTAAAACAAAACCGACTTGAGAGCTGCTCTTTTCTGCAAGGCGGCAAGGTAAAAAATGGTCCTGTTTCATGCTGCACATCTGCTGCGGCTGCTGATTTTGGTGACAACATGTTTGTCATTCCTGGGAGCCCAGCAGAACTGACGCAGGAATCCACTCCTCCTCGTGCACCGACCAGTGTGCCATAAATGGCAGGGTTACTTATGGCACGTGCAGGTGCGGCTGCCAGCCGAACATGTTCCAGCTCGTACCGTTCAACCTGCACTACCCAAATCCATGGGAGTTTGTGGAGGGGGGGAATCATTTATGGGGAAAGGAGCAGTTTTACCTATTTCTGAGCAGAAACCAGTTGATTTAATACAAAACTCATATCTATCTTCATCAGTGCAGCACCTACGCATGGTGCCTCGCTTTTGAAGTGGTTCTTTTCTTCCTTCCTCAGCGTACACGGCAGATTTCTCTACAGCCAAGAACATATGTTTGCTTAATTGAATTCAAAAGGCGGAAGCGGATAGGCAGGGTTTAAATTTCAGGGGGCAAAGGAGTCTGCAAACTTGGGCCAGGGCAGTAAATCCAGTTTACAGCCCCCAGCTCTTTCCCCTCTCCCCCGCCAAAGTTTCACTGCCCCTGGGCTCCCCCCACCCCCTTGCTAATCTAAACTTTGGTGCTTAAAATACAAACTGCTCCATCCAGCATGTATCAGCTTTCTGTAGAGAGTCCTCACAGCCCCAGCAGCCACTCTTCAGCCAAGCTACATGAACTGCAGCCTTCTTATCCCTGAAAAATCAATGGAAACCATCGATCTTTTTTAGAATTTGCATAGAAACAGCCATTTCCAGTGCTGCCAGTGACCCACGTCCTTCAGTTAGCTCTTCTCCATGGCCACGAATCCAGCAGAGGGAGGCATTACACAGACATGGCTCTTGAGCTAAGGAACTATCTCCAGATATTTAAGAGTCAAGAATATGAAGCAAGATCACAAACAACTATGCCTCTGTTTATTTTGATGGTCAGGTTGGGGAGGGGGGGAGTTTTGAAAGGAAAATAAGCTTCCTCCAACAGAAGAAACAGATCTTGCATTGCAACAAGGATTTAAAGGCGTTTGAGAGGCAGATTAAATTATTGCAAGAGAGGATACTTGGAAAAAGACCTTAGATTTAGGTATTTTAGAAAATGTGAGGAACAAAAGTTTTCCAGGAAATCCATGTATTAGGCCCATGTTCTCACTGTTGATTTAGCAGATGTAACTCAGAGAGATTATTTTCTCATCATGGTCAAATGGTTAAAGCTTCCACTCACTGTGGCTGTTTTTATCTCTGCTCTTACCAACTTATTCCATCTGTCATAGCTTGGGCAGCAGTGAAAGTTATTGTAGTTAGGGCCAAGATCCTGCCATGCGGATGGCAGGCTGCTGCCAGCGCAGCCAAGGTCTCATTATAAGCCCTAATTCAATTGCCCTGGCTGTCAGCTTAGGAAAGGGAAGAAGTCCTTTAGGCCTGCAAGTGTGTATGGTTTTGTGTTAGGGAGAATGGGATTGTTTTTATATAAGGTTTCAGTGAAAGGAAGCTTTAATACTGCTAGTAGCAGCATATGATCTGGGTAACTGCAGCACTTAGAAGTCCCCACCAAAATCAGGCCCCCATAGTAAGCATGCATAATGATGATGGACAGCCCTACCAGGAAGGGGCGCAGTCTAAATCGGGGTGTCAAACATACAGCCCCTGGAGTTGCTACTGAGGATATGGCCTCCCTCAGACCCTGGACATGAATGAGGCCCACAGCCACTTACCACGCTGGCCTCGCCACCACTGCAGCTGACCCCACAGATCTGGTCTGGATCCAGCCCAGGGCATGGGGTGAATTTGACAGCCCTGGTCTAAATAGACAGGGAGCAGGTCGACAAAAGAAATGATACTTCCCCACACTTGCAGATGGGAAGATGAACCACAGAGAGATTAAGTGACTTGCTCACATGGCCACGAGTGGAAGCCAGATCTCCGAAGTGCTAGTCCAATGTTTTAACCGCAAAAACATCCCCCCTCTACTTTTAATGTTTGGTTACCTATGAGGATGTCTGCAGCTTCCTTTTATCAAGCCATTCTTTCTTCGGTGATGACATTGTGGTTATTCCCCTGTAAGGTATGTGGATGTCTTCCAACCCCTATCTTATCAGCTCTTGCAGTCAAATTAATGGCCTACAATGTCTTAACTCTTTC
>NW_005842296.1:1026098-1033020 GCF_000455745.1 Alligator sinensis | reverse complement strand
TCTTTCCCAAACCCCTTCTTAAATATTGAACTGAATTCTGCTCTCAGCATATCCCTGTTCAGGGCCATGGAGCAGTGATGGTGCAACAGGACTGAATTTAGTGCCTAAGAGAGTTTTTTAGCCAATTTCTGCAGCGGGTTGTATTAACATAAATGATTTCACCTGAGGCGCAAGTTAGTACAGACCCTGTTCCAGTCAGTGCATTCCTGTTTCCTTAAGGATTTTAAATGTCAAAGCTAAATTTTCCCTCTCTTCTGCCATTTCCTTCTGAGGTTGGAGATGAATGCTGCTTGACCTTGGAGCTTTTTTAGCTGAAGAGCTTTTAATTTCTTTTTTGCCTGCTCTGGCACAAACTTTATTTTTTTCCAAATCCCCTTCTTCCTTACGAATGTTTACGGCTTAGCCTTTCCCCTGCCTTTGTGGACACCAAGGAAAAGTTTGTGTAAGGGATTTTTTTCCCTTGTCCACTTTTACTCTTGTTAGAAGAAAAATTAATTCAGTGACTCTGACATGGGGACTGATTCGAAACTAGTTGGACTTTTGTCACTGACTTCAGTCGATTTTATATTATGCCTAATGGACTTCACCGTTACATAGATAAGCCAAAGGTGCTGCACTCTGGTATCTTGTATCTGCCTTCCTTTCCTACAATGTTCAGTGCTGTTTTCTTGCTTTGATTGCATCTGCCATGACTAAGCTTGTCGTACAGGGCTCAAGAGAAAGCCCACCGTACCATCTGTTGGTGAACTGAAGAGGGAGACAGAGTAAGTAGTCTTCATTTTCATGGGCAACACATGTCAGTATGAATTTGGGTCTGCTACTAGTCACAGTGTTTATTATTCAGTTTGGATATGAGTCATTTAAGTCTTGGACCGAGGAGTAAAGAAACGTTGCAGTGTTTCTTGTGTGACTAAATGGCAGCAGAACTGTGCTTGGTTTGAAGGGTCTCCCCAACCCATACCTGAGTCTCAAATTATTTGGTACTGAGCTGACACCAAAATGAAAAGATAGTGGAGAAGGTGGACAGGCATAGCACACACTTCAGTTTTAGCAAAGGCCATTCAAGGGTCCTCTATGCAAGCTCCACTCTGGGCCTACAGAGTATAAGAACAGAGTTGAATATATTCTGCAAGGGTTTATCCTTTCCATAAACAAGTAACCACGAGAACTGAAATCATGCATAGTTGGGCAAGGCAGCCGAGCCTCAAAACCTGGACTCATGCAGGTGATGTTGCAGTGAGGGTTCCTCCCCTTTACCCAGAGGGGAAAAATCAGTAATATGTGGCCCACACCATGAACCTTCAGGGCTCAGATGTGACATTATGGCCAGCTACAGTGTGGAGGTGAGAGATGATGCAGTGGACACAGTAGTACAAAGGTGCCCCATATACAACAGCCATGCACCTCTGATCACCAAAAGCTGGGCTAGGTAATGGAGATGTCATGGGAATGGGACAAACAGCTCAAGGGGCAGCAGCAAGAGGAGAGAGGGCAGCGGAGCACAGAGAAGGCAGAAGAACAGTGAGACGAGACCATGCAAAAATGGTCTCAAGGTACTTCTTCACTGAAGCCAGGCAGCACTCGCCTGACCATCCTTAGGGGCTGAAGATGAACCCAGTGTAAATGCAGATATGGCCTCTAGGACTTTGTTAACCTCTGACAGCAAATTGTTCAGTTGGATGAATGAAGGGAAGGGGAGATGAAGGAAGTGCAGTGATTTAGAGGGATGATCACACCAGCATGTGGGAAACAGAGCTGAACAGCTACTGCCCAGGACACTGTGGGCACAGGTGTCCTCTGCATTATTGCCATACGCAAACTCTTTGTCCCTGTGTTTTCCCTAAGCCTTACTGTGTCCCCTCTCCCCCTTAATAGATTCAGTGCTAGTAAATGGAGTTATTGCCCGATAAAGGCACCCAGGAGAGGTAGTTCATTTTCTCCGGCTTCTGGAGAGGCACTTGAGCTGACTTTGCCATGCAGTTTTAGGGGGAACCCCAAGATATTGAGTCCAGCTTTTTGTTGCCACTGACCGCACCTCACAGCAGGGCTCCACGTGCCCTGAAATCCTTTCTATCATCAGGAAGGAGCCAGTCCTGTAATCTTGACTTGGGCAGGATTCCTACAGGGAATTTTGCCAGAGCAAGGAAGGCAAAATTAGGTTCTAATTTTGTCCAGATTCACCTCCTCTCTTACATGATATTTTATGCCTTTTGACAGTAGATAGGATTTGCCATACTCAGGGAGACCATTTGACCAACAAGACCGGTATCTAGGGCGGGTGTTGGCTAGTACCCAAGGCTTCAGTCAGAGCCAATAAAAACAAGCGAAAGAGAAAAAGAGAAACAATCCCAGAACAACCATCATCCAATTGTGCAGTGTGCTAGAGAGGAATAAAATTACTTCCTGATCCCTGCAGTTATCAGGTTATACCCTGAAGCATGAGATTCAATTACCTTTATCCTGTGCTGTGTTACTGGTCATTAAATAAACCTGCCCTTTCTAACCAGAGCAACTTGACTCAGTGGCCTGCTGCAGTGCGACTCCTTGTGTCTCTCTTTCAACCTTGATCACACTTTGGACTTTTGCGGGGGGATCTGCTGCAGCCACAGCTTCCCCATAGCAAGGCAATGCCCATAGCAACCTCGCATTAATTGAGGGTTGGACTTATTCTTTTTCCTTCCACCCCCATCTGCTCCATTGCTTTGTTCCATCCAATTTCACCCAACACTTCCCGCAGCGAATTCTTCCACAATTTCCTCCTCTGAAGCTCAACATCCTTAGCGTTTTGCTTTTGGGTCTCTCCATAGTTCTAATTACAAACCTGAAGGATTTAGCTGGAATTTTAATGGTAATATAATATTAAGCCTAGAGCCAAAAAAAGTACTCAGTATTTTGGAACTATCATGAACTGAGCTACAGGTCAGGAGAGTGCTTTAAATTCAAGTGTGCAAAAAACATTTAGGGAGACTTTTATCCTTAGCTTAAATTCATTTGCTTTCCCCACCAACTCACTTTATTAGGGAACATTTAATTTGTGAAACTGGAACGCTCAGACTCTCTAAAGAGAAGAGACTCCAGAAATTTAGTGCGTGTCTCATGCCAAAATATTATTCCAGAGCTTGCCACCCATTTGTGTTGCAGGAGAAATACTTGCCTCCCACTTCTTGGCACTGAACCAAAACCTTCTTTCTCAAAGGAGGTGCTGAAAAAGCATCTGAGTATTAATTTGTCTTTTGTGGGAGGTTTTAGTGCTGTTATAAATCATTATAAATCACAAATCAGGCTGTAAATGGGAGACTTCTCAAGCTGCTCTCGCTGTGTACGGCCATGAAATGAAAAACTTAAAGCAAATGTTATCTGGAGGTGTTGTATTTTAATTGCCTTTAGCAGGCTTTGTGGCCTGGATATTTGGATATCTGACCTTTCCATCCAAGGACTGAAAGGCAGTGTGCTGGACATCTCTTCATATGGTGATGAATGCGATTTAAAGCTCTGGTCTTTCAAAAGGTACCCACTATAAATTTTGAACCCTAGTCTGCTGGGCTGTCTTAAACCTGTGAATGGTCCCATAACAACTGTTGGCAATCCTTAATTGTAATGTAGCCAATGTGCGATCGAATTTTAAATGTCTAAGTATTTGGAAGATTCCCCTATCATGATATTAATTACTTGGGTCTGACCCAAAGGAGGAACCTTATATGTTATTCTGAGTGGTTCAAAACCCACAGCAAGGCCTAATACTATCTAACACTGAGATCACATTTTTCATGCCAAAGCCTTTTTCTGAACCTGATATTCAATCTAATGCACAAGCTTCACCAGGTCTTATCCTTGCTATTCATTAGCTACCCTAGGCACCTCTGCAACAGAAACTGAACGCAGCTCCTCATGGCGACACACCGCTTGAGGATGAGAAGTGAAGAATACATTCATGAAGCCGCACGGAGAGTTTAGCTAGACAACGTGTTCCAAGTTGGAATTTGTCCAGGACACCAAAGTCACTGCAAGTAATCATGGGATCTTTAATAACCACAAGTGGTCAAGACCTCCTCTGAGGTTTTTTATGAGCATAACATTTCATCCAAAGAACAACTCTGTCAGCTGCACAGTGCCCCATTTTATTACATCAGAGCATTGAATCTGTACTGGACTCAGGGTAAAGAGTACCATTCACTGAATCAGTTGAGTCCTTCATTCAGCAGCCCCAATTCTCCTACTCTGTCTTTCATCTAAATACTTCAGGCATCTTAGTCCATGATAAATGTCAGACTCCTAGCAGGGGGTGGTATTACTGCAGGCCTTCTCACAGAAGGCTTTTGCTTCTGAGGGGATTGGTGCAGAGTTACATAACTTGATAAAGGGAGGCCCTACCCACATCCATGGGTGACTCCAGCATGACTGCTAGCATCTCAGGGGGTATTCAGTCCAAGCTGCTCATCCTTTCATGTTCTCCATGAATCTCATGGATGCAATCTTCTGCAAGGAGGACGTCCTGAATCACCACATCCTCTTGCTGCTTTGACTGAACTTCTCTATGGCATAAGGGCCCACTTCTCAGGTGACATTAGCTGTCTACTTGCCTAGGAGTCTGCTGTTGACCTCGCAACCTTCTTGCCACTTCAGTGGATGTTGCTGGCCGGGAGTTTCCACCAGAATCACAGACTCTGAATTTAGTCTTATGAATGTGAACTGATAGCTTATTCACAGGACAAGTGTTCTGTACAAATGAATACTTTTTATCATGCAGGCTTTTGCCCTGACAGGCAAACAAGCCTCAGAGTCCTTATGCATCACCCTTCAGCTGCTTTATAACTAGTTTCTGCTAGCAGCCAATAAGGCTTGCAGCAACTCTCTGCAAAGAAGAGGAACGCAACTGGAAAATAAGTGTGCAAGTTAAATCTTTGAATATGGGCAGGATCTCATAGCTATCGTGACAGCCATAGGACTATTTCAACTGCCTACTTCATTGTCTTGTAACTCTTGATCTGTTTGTGGGTCTGGGAACAGAAGGCCAGAATGACTATTGTCCTACACTTTGACGTTGAGTTGCACCTCTTCTGTTCGGGAAAGGTTTTGTGTGGATGGTATGCCCTCAGGAGGTTGATAGAACCAGAACATTTGATCCTTCATGTCACGTGATTGTTAATTCAGTCTAATCATTTTTCAGCAGGTAATCTTGCATACTTGTTTAGGATTTTAGGCAATGTTGTGGTAAGACAGCTCTGAGGGCCTTGTTACACAGTCATTTCAGGCAGCTCCTGGAGTCCTTAAAACAGCAGTTTCCAAATTGTGGCTCGTGACCCCAAATGGGACCACAACATCAGCGGATGGGGTCACAGGGGTGGGTTGGGTGTAAGGGGCCATGCTGATGAAATGGGGCCATACTGTTGAAAAGTTTGGTAAGCACTGTCTTAACATCTGGATTGTCCACACGTTAACACCTGTAACTAGTTTAAGCACCCTTTAGGTGACTTGAAGTTATGCCACTCCAACCTAGGTTTATCTCTGATGCATGTTACCCAGCTTGTGTTATGCTAAGGTGTAGCCACCCTCTCTCCCCCCTTCCTCTGCTGATCTAGGTCAGGCCCACTGCCCACTCCCTCCCTCCCTCCCTTCCCAAACTTGAGCTAACACTTAACACCCATCAACGTTTGTGTGGCTCACATTGTAAGGTGTGTAACGAGGCCCTCAGACTACCTAAATCACCTCCTGGTGATGGGTGAATAGCTGGCATCAAGGGGACGATCTTGCTAGAGATATCAGCTGTTTGTGTCATTCCATTTCCACCATGTTCTTTGTTCCCAGACAGGGTGTTAAAGGGTGTTGCAGACATTGATCTTTATTCCTAAAGCGGCTGTTGTGTGATGCTCCACCTGTGTGTTGGGCTGCTTTGGGAGTTAGTGAGAAGGTAGAGACTTTGGTGATTTCAACGTGCTGATATACTTCACTCTATCTCTCCTTTTCGCCCAACCCAGTCTGATCCAGTTTGAATGATACTGGGATCTGTATGAGAGCCAGCTGGCTGGACCTCTGTCTGGCTATTATTGAGATGATATTGGCAAGGTTGGGAAGAAAATAATGAGAATATCTGTCCCTTTTACTGAGATAGTGTGTGCCATTTGTTCCAGGAGCATGCTCAGGAGCTTTCTGGAGCATTAATATTGATTTTTTTCAAGAATTGAAAAATTCTTGAATTTTTTTTTGAAAATGCTAACAAAAAGGTTCTCCCACAGCGTCTCAGGAAATGGAGGGTGTCAGCTGGGAGCCTCAGCTGCCTGTACACCAATGCCAGGAGCGTGGGGAACATGCAGGAGGAGCTAGCCCTCCTGCAAGGGACATGATTGTCATGGGCAACTTCAATTACCCAGACATAGATTGGGAGGAATACTTGGCTAGGTTGGGTCAGTCATGTAGCTTCATAACTGTAATCGAGGAGCTCTTTCTGACCAAGGAAGTGCAAGGGCCAACCAGAGGTATTGCTCTCCAAAACTTGGTCTTGGCCAAAGGAGATGATCTGGTGTGTGGCTTGAACATTAAGGATAGCCTGGGTGACAGCAATCATGAGCCCAACAGGTTCACCGTCCACTGCAAGCCTGACAAATCAACTAGCAGGATTGAAGTCCTGGACTTCAAAAATGCTGACTTCAGCAGGCTCAGGGCATTAGTAGGGGAGGCAATGCAGGACCAGGGATGGAAGGTGAATGGGGTGCACAAAGAATGGTCATTCCTCAAAGACATGATCCTCGAAGCACAAAAGAAAACTGTTCCCATGAAGAGGAAAGGTAGCAGAAGGGCTGGCAAGCCCTCCTGGCTCAATAGGGACATTGCAGTCCTCTTGAAAAAGAAAAAGAGGTATACACACAGTTGAAACTAGGAACAGTCCTCAAGGGGGACTATACAACAGTGATCCGCACTTGTAGGG